>NW_028300456.1:140035-167853 GCF_049724085.1 Artemia sp. Qi Xiang Cuo
AAACAATTGAATAATTTCTAAGTCCAAACAATTAAGTCCATAAAAAACAGTGCTACTACAGTCATTATTTTTCTAATAGTAAAAGTCACGACTAACATGTCTATATCATTCTCATTTTAAATCTGAATTTCTTATTTTTTAATTATGTTTTATTTAATTATAATAAATGTAAAAAAAGGTTGAAAAAAATAAAATGTTAAAAAAAAATAAAAAATTTAAAAAAAACTTAAAAAAAAGTATAAAAAAATGGGTGAGAGGGGCTTAAAAAGTTGGAGGGAGGATGCCCCTTGGAAGTTGTAGATATGGGACCCTTGGAGGGTGAGGTCTTTGGTGGTTAGGGTCATTGATGGTTGCGGTTTTAGGTGGTTCCAATCAATAATCATCTCACTAATTGATTTCTAAGGATTTCAAAGGATTGTTCTGAATTTCTTTATTAAAATTCTTTTCTTAGCATCTACATCTCTATTAGTCTCAAGTTTTTAGCATACTCCAATGCTAAGGCATATTTTATATTGATAAAACTATTCAATTGTTACTTGTGCATTATACAGAACGCACCAGAGAAGTAAAGATAGGTCAAATCACAACTGTCCGGTTGCATTATACCAGCTCGCCCCTGATATATCTACTATCCATGCCAAAAAGAAAAAACCGTATACGCGGGCCCCGTAAAATTCTTGGAGGGGGGAGCCGGGTCCCCCTGGCCCTACTGAATATGCCACTGCTAAACGATTGCTTGTAGTGTCACGGAAAAAGCTGACGCAACTTTTTCTTAGGACCATTATGACCTCGATAACAAAAGAGATTGAGAAAAATTTGTATAGAATCAATAGCTTCTCAATAAAAACAAATTTGTGATTCTTTCAGGGTCATAGTAATCGATAACAAAGTGACAAAAAAGGCTACGAGTGATAACGAAGAAAAGTCCACTCTTTTTACTAATGCTTTGAATACTTTCACAATCACTTTTACAGTTGCAGTGAATCAGTTTTAGAAGTCTTTCAGGAACTAATATATCAGTCATAATGGGTATGAGACCTTTAAAGGAAAAATTCCTGCGCCAGTCAAACTACCCACGCTGGCTACTTTTGATATGAGCCTTTGATCTCAGATATCAGGTAAGGATTCGTCGGATCTGGCTCTGTACAAGTATAGAAGCAGGATTGCTACCAGCTCAAGAAAAATCCATGGCAAATCATAGTTTAATCTGATTTGGGCTCCAGTGTCCACCACCTTTGACTGCCTTTCTTTATTGTAGTTCTGTTTAATATTTTTTTCTCTCTTTTAGTTTTCTTTACTTTTACCGCAGAAACAAATATTTCGTTATCAAATGGGAACTGAATTCCGACATTTGGTTTTTCATATTGAACTAAAATTTCACGAATTATACGAGGAAAAGCGCGTACAATAAATTTCGTCTCATTTTTTTCTGGTATGATCAGTGCTTCATTTTGGCAAATATTTTTTGGCGTCTCGTATTCGTTAAAAGTGTTCTCAAGTTTTCAATTTTCTGCAAAATTTCCCAAAAAATAATTTTCGCACGTCTTATTTTCACTTTTATGTGGTCTTTTTACTTTTGCATCCCATTTTTGTGGATTAATAACATTTTGAACACTAGTATCGAGCATTTCGTTTTTCCGACAGGGGGACTCAGCCTCCCAATTTGTTTTATGGGCCGGTCCAACTCCCCGCTTTGTTAACGAAGTTGTATATCTTTCCGTTTTAGCATCTAATGTCTGTTAATTTTTATTTTCTCGCGATCCTTTCTTAGACAAATTATTATGGTAGTTCGATAGCCTGGAAGTTAGTTGTTATAAAATCTCAGTTTCTGGAAGTCCCCAGCGGTCTTCTATTAGGCAAAGCATGGTTCGTTTAAACTCTTGTTGATCCCTCTCTCTTTCCTCGTCCTCCCGACGTTCTCTCGCGCTTCTGAGGGTGTTTCTGTCTTCTCTATCTGCCTTTTCTTTTTTCTCTGGCTATTCTATCAGCCTCTTCCTTTTTCTCTCTGGCTATTCTATCAGCATCTTCTTTTTGTTCTCTAGCTCTTCTTTCGTCCTTTCTTTCTTTCATGTAATTTAATAAATATTATGTCATATCTACATTTGTACTTTTTCGCTAGCCCCTGCTGGAATTTGAGTTTCTACTACTCCTGCTATTTGAACTACTTTGATTCCTTGTGTCATTATATCTTCCTAATTCATTTTCTGAGTCCATTCGTTCCATATCTGTATTATATCTAATCCGAAAATGTTGTGCATCGATTAAGCTCTGTTCAAGGCACAAGGTCAGTCAGCTTTTCATTCTTGTGCATCACAGTACTTCTATCAGAAGAGAGGGAAATCACAACAGTTTTCGATTCCCGTCACCTAGCAACAGAACAGCGTTTATCTCCATGTTGCAAAACAGTCGAGTCGGGGCACGAATCGGAATCCCGCTCTGTCAGAACCAAAAGTAAATAAAGTCGAAAGTCAAGAAAAGTCGGAATAAAGGAAAGTCGACCGCATCTAATTAGGCTAGACCCCCCACATTTCTTCATGCAAACTTTTTCTTCTGGCCGAATCGATTATCTTTTCGTACGAAGAAATCAGCCAGAAGAAAATGGACGTGAGGGTGTAGCCTGATTTGAGACCAGCATTGTGCTTACGGCAGTTTCCTACTTCTTTTACGGTTATTTACTTTTGGTCAGAACCTAGCTTTACTTTTGGTTCACACAGATGCGATCTCACGGTTTTTGCATTTACTCACGGACTCTCCCTAATGACGGAATATTCTACAATTTGTTGGTTTGTGATATACGTTGAAATATTCAAGCGCATTCGACGAACTATCACATGAAAAAAAAAATACAGACCGTGCACTGGCGCGTCGCATCTATGTGAACGAAGATCTATGTTATCAAAAAGCCACGCGAAGTGTCGCGAGCAGCAAATATTTTCGCACTTTTGGCAACAGTGCTTGCCATGGATTATTTTTTTCCTCTGGTGGCAACCCTGGGGGTAGGTCACCATGGACAAGCCATAATTGTTTTTCTTACGTTTGCCATCGATTTTTTTCTTGAGCTGGTAGCAATCCTGCTTCTATACTTGTACAGAGCCAGATCCGACGAATGCTTATCTGAGATCAAAGGCTCATCTCAAAAGTAGCCAGCGTGGGTAGTTTGACTGGCGCAGGAATTTTTCCTTTAAAGGTCTCATACCCATTATGACTGATATGTCAGTTTCTGAAAGACCTCTAAAACTGATTCACTACAACTGTAAAAGTGACTACGAAAGTATTCAAAACATTAGCAAAAAGAGTGGACTTTTCTTCACTATCACTCGTAGCCTTCACTACAAGGGCGGATCTCAAGCAAAATTTTGGGGGAAGCCCACAGAGGTGCAAATAAAAGACAAAATTGACAAATTTATTAAAAAAAGAGTAAAAAAAAGTAAAAACAGACTTACGCGGGCACCATAAACTTCTTAACGGGGGGCAGGGTCCCCCCGGCCCCACTGGATCCGCCACTGCTTCCCTATTGCTTGTAGTGCCATGGAAAAAGTTGCCTCAACGTTTTCTTAGGACCATTATAACCTCGATAACCAAAGTGTTTGAGCCAAAGTTGTATAGAACCATTAGCTTCTCAATAAAAACAGATTTGTGATTCTTTCAGGGTCATAATAATCGAAAACAAAGTGACAAAACCCCCCTAACACCCAGGGGACCGTGTTGAAAGTTATACCCCGGGGGCTTAAAAGATGTTTATGGAAGGGGTGGTCGTATTGAAAATTCTAGTCTCCTTTTTAACATTGAAAAGTGATAAGAGGGTAACTAGATACCCTCTACGCGCTTTTTGACCTAACTGCATCCAATCAGACTTTTGAGATACTCATTTTGTTCAAAATATTTAAAGTTTTATATAACAAAACCGCCGGTGTTGACAACCCCCCCCCAGACGCGGAGGCACCGGTTTTTATTTTATACCCCGGGGGGATCGAAGTTTCTTATGGATAGGATACCCCCATGCCCAAATTTCTACAAATGGATCTAATCAATATTTTGAGATAGACCTTTTGTTCAAAAGTAGTTCAAAGTCCAGAAAACAAAAGCTTTGGGTTCGAAACAACTACCCTGATCCTGGGGCACGTGTTGAAAACTATGCTCCAGGTATATATAAAGTTTTCATGGAAAGGGAGGTCGTATGAACTTCAAAGGAGCTCATTTGATTGGAAATTGAAAGTTATAATTCCATTCTTTTCCTTAAAAGTGGTATTTCGGCACGGCCAATTTTTGATGTTGCTAAGCAAATTCTTCTGAACATTTTAGCTCCAACGACATTCCTGTTGCTCAAATTCTAGGACAAAACTGTGTCTTTCCTGGACTAAGAGGGCAGCCACTAATTATTCCTCTTTCCACTATATTTTTCTTCCTGTTAAATGTCTTGGCTTATGTTTACTTGATTCTTAATCTACTTAAACTAACTTATTTTGTATGATGCTTACCTAAAAAAAATTAGTCTAATTTTTAAATCAATCCTTTCTCAATGCAAGGCTAAAATTCAACTAAAGAGTAATGCATGCACAAACAAGATTCCAACACAAAAACAAATTTGAGAGCAATTTTAAATTCCGAAAAGGTGTGATCTCGATAAATTGGGATTGATTTCTTTTTCTTACTATACTCTTCCAAAGTAAAAACTGGGTGGGATTACAGGGTTCAATTTTTCCCATATTCATCTCTAATTGTCCCAATTTTTTAAGACTATCTTAAAATTTTTTCACAAGATTAGACTGTTTTAGGGTTATGGCAGACTTTTGCCATAACCTAAAAATGTGATCCTTCTCTCTTGACAAAAATATGCTTACATGCCTACCTCCAGTCATTCGAACCCTTAAATCAATCATGGGTTGACAAGATCAAAGAATTAAATTTATGCCAAGTATGCCAGCTTCACTGTTATGGTTGTTAGGTAGTTGGTTTAGCATAAATTATTATAAATTTTGGCTTATTTTTACTTTCATTCATTTTTTAATTTTTTTTTTTTAATTTTTTTTTTTTTAAAATAAGATTTCCGCGTTTTATTGTATTTTTTCTATACGGCACTCTCATTGAATATATTTTATTATTTATCGATAAATAATAGAGGCATTTTTCCTCTCGAAATATTCGCTTTGTTGTGTTTTGTCAGTATTTTTGTTTGGCCTTAAAAAACCCTATTTTTGCTCTTTTTTCTTTCTCTATGTAATTACATGCCAATGTGGCTTAAGAAGCTATCTTAACCTCCTATTTTGAACATTAGTAAGCCACAAATGTTTCAGGCTTAAATACCTTACGAAAAATTAAATCCTTTTATGCATTAGTTGAATTATAGATAAAGGATCGACACCAGAACCTAGAGAAATATTTTGACGATTTAATTATTATATCGGATCACAAACTGAGGATTTTACTGTAGTTTCACCATTGCAAATCGGCTAGGTTAATTCAAAATTCGAAAAGTTACAAACAATAGTTTCTATACGAGAGTGTTTCTATATAACAGTTTCTATACGAGAGTGGAAACACTTGAAAACATACCAATTATCTTTTTTTTACCTTTATGAAGAATCAATTGCTTTCCAAATGGATATTCTTTCAATTTGTATGAGGGAGGGGGGTCAAACTATTTTTAGCATCACAAGTCCAGTTTCTTTGCAATATTCCTAAAACACATCTTAGGTAAAAAATTTAAATCTTCCAAAACATTGAAAATCAAGTACGACTGAAAAAAAGATTGAAATAATCGATAGTTTGTTCAAATACATTCAAAAGAGGTATTGAGTTAAGCGTTTGAGTTGGAACGGAATCCGCAAAACTTAAGTAGTGTTGTGTTTTATCCCACTGCGAGATTATGAAAACAAACGGAATGTAAAGAAAGTGGAGAAAGCATTGAAATATGAACTAAGGAGGTGTGAAGTGGTGGCCGTCAATAAAATTGCCGAGGATCTGGAAAATTCAGCTATACGGCATAATAGTAAAATATTGTACTGACATGTTAATAAATTGAAAGAGAGAATGGTTCTATTCGGACTTGTCCCAGTTAAAGATAGGGACGGGGCTACAATTAGTGATAAGGAAAGAGTTGAAGAGAGATAGGCAGAAAATTTTGAGGATTGGCTAAACCAAGATAAAGGTGCAGAAAAAGACATAGAGGAAAATGAAAAAGCTTGTGATACCTTAAATGTGAAGTTAGATACTTTTTGTGAGGAAGAATCACCGACAGTATTAAAAGGATTAAGAAAATAAGGCTCCAGGTGGAGATAGTGTGGTAAATGAATTTTTTTAATATGTTGGTTTCGAGGTTAGAAATAATTTACTGAAGATTATGAATATGATTTTTTTAAAAAGGGGAAGAACCTAACGATTTTGGGAAAACCTTAATTAAAACGGTGTATAAGAAATGGGATACGAGTGAATGTGGAAGTTATCGAGGCATTAGTCTGGTCTCTGTAGGTCGTAAATTACTTAGATAATGTGATACTTTTTAGACTGAGAGATACTGTAGACAATGTTGTAAGAGAAGGACAGTGCGGTTTTAGAAAATGTAGAGGATGTGTCGACCAAATTTTCACTCTTAGGTTAATAATAGAGAAGTGCCTGAGTTGTTAAATACCTTTGGTCCTCAGTTTTATAGATTATGAGCAAGCGTTTTATTCTGTTGATAGAATAGCTTCAGCAAAGACCTTATCCTTGTATGGTATACATGACAAATACATTAAAGTGTTTACCGGTATGTACAAGAATAACACAGCTGCGGTTAAAGTAGGACATGATGTTGGCAGCTGGTTTTGTATTAAATCAGAAGCTAAGCAGGGTTGTGTACTATCACCCTTCATGTTATTCATTTTGATGGACTTTGTCTTAAGGAAAACAGGGAAGGGCAATGGGAGACCACGGAATGAAAAAGGGAGGAAAAGGTCTCCTGGACTTAGATTTTGCTGATGATTTAGGCATCCTAGATGAAAGTGTGGGCAAAATGAATGAACTTTTAGAGGTTTTGCGAGCTCAGGGTGCCAGAATAGGTTTGAAAACTAGTGCTAAGAAGACGAAGTCACTAAGGCTAGGAATAAGTGAAGATGGAAAGGTGACGTTGGGTAATGAAAAGATTGGTCAGGTAGACAGCTTCAGTTATCTTGGTAGTATTATTATTAAAGATGGTGGGAGCAGTGAAGATATTAAATTAGAATAGCCTAGGCTCAGGGTGCTTTTTCACAGTAAAAAAGAGTTTGGAAGAATAGGAAGATAAGTCTGTCAAAGCAATCAAAATTAAAGCACAGCAATCGAAATTAAATAGCTCTGACAGCTCAGTGGCATCACTTACCTTGAACAAGTATCAAAGAAAGGGCTACTTTCCTGCTTGAATTACCCTTAAACCATCATGCAAACAATAAAATTCCAACAACTTTGATGGCTAGGAATCGTTCAGCGTTCGTCCCCAGCCAAACTGGCCAGAATAGCCTTTGAATCAATGCTTCTCACCCAAGGGGCCGACCTCCGAAGCAATGGCAAGAAAACTTTTCTGGTGCCTCTTCCCAATACTGCTGAGGACTACGATAAGCAGGAAGGCATACCGAAAAGACTGTTATGATGCTGATTAGAGGAGAAGCGCAGAATCGGTCAACACGCTGAATGGGAGTTAAGTAAGTAAGTTTTAGATCATTTTTTGGGAAATGGTGTTTTATCTTAGTTAAGATAATTTTGGTCGATTAAGAACATAAGCTTTCAAACTAAGATTATGATATCGAAAGCCATGATAAATGAAGTGATGTAAATGGCATGGCAGTAATTACATATATAAAGGGTACTGGTGGTATAACTACTTGCTAAAATCATTATGTCAGAAATATGTTTTTTTGGGGGGAGGGCGAAGAAAGGGTCTTCGCCACTAAAATTGGGGAAAGCAAAACATCTAATACCACCAGAGTAATCTTGCGGTACCCCAAAAGCCAGAGTAAAGTCTACTTGCGATGGACATCTGCTTTTCCCGTGTCTGCCGGTTTACACAACCGTCAGGGGTCTCTGGAAAGTATACTTTCCGCGGGGTTTCGGTGTGCCACACTATTTGGCCTCAGGTACCATAAGATCGAACTGTCCCTGTTCCCCCTCAAGGAAAGATCTCTGGCTTAGTATACAATTCTTTTTCTATACCAAGCTAATCTAATCTCAGTCTCGCTGTAGGCTGCCCATCCTGCCTAGGTCAAAGATATAAAGACAAGATTGCTTATTGTATTCACTATTTCAATACTGTACAATAACTCAAACTGAACTAAACAGAGAACTTCATACAATGAATAAAAACACTTTGAGACGCACCTGTGAGCGCATACCTCTGACCAAAGGCGATGAATTTTTGTATCAAATTAAACTCCCAGCATCCTTTGAAGCTTTCGGGCTCCAAATTTAAGCTGTATGATTCATCGCTCACCTGGCTTTTTCAGAAACTTGCTAATTAGTGGATTCCTTAAGGCGTCTCACAATCAAAGCTTTCTCGGGGTTTAGATATTGAAGATAAATGAAATTAAATTTATAAAAAGAGCATTTTTATGAAACAAAAGGGGTCAAAGGACTCAACACCTCCTTAAGAAAAATGACCGGCACCACACTATGGGTCAGAGCACAAAAACAGAAAACATAAAATAAATAACACCAACTTCAAAATCACCAAACTTAATTATCTTCTCTTCTTTCTTCCTTTGTACCTCTCCAGTTTAGCTACCTGTTGGCTTATGAATCCGCAACCATCATCCACTGGGCTTAGTTCCATTGCCATTCCTTTTCTCTGTCCAACCAATCAAAGCTCTTGTCTGTACAGCTCTCTTCACCAAGCTTGGGATTTCAAAGAAGGAAGAATCCACGAGATTTGTGGAATTTAATCTTGCACAGCATGATTAAATAAAAATTTCTCGCTCTCACTAGTTTACATTTGAGGGGACCAAAGAATCACTTCCTGGCGCATTCGATGATACCAGTCATCATGAAAAATGGGCTGTACTAGCCTCTTAATTTACATCTGCGGAAACAACACCGCATCTCACTTAAAATGTAAATTGCCCCTTGGCACAATTTGAAACAGTCCAAGGCCGAAAATACACAGGCCAGCGAAAACGATAGGGGTTCAGGGAAATGAATTAAAATTTTGAGCCAACCATGAATCGCTTTTTTCTTGGTTCCCTCCACTAAAATAATAGAATGAAGGATAGGCGTTTATACTACTTGAAGATGTAAATTTTGATACTGGATAAGGTTTACTGGAAATAATTGTAGAGTAACATGAAGAGTAAAAACTATGAACAGGGTTACTCAACAAAGATTTGTGTGAAACATGAAGTGACTGGGCGCGAGTATCCCCCAAGGACTCCAGATCAGAGAGGCAATATCTCCGTAAAGGGATCACAACGTGTCTGCCAGTTGTGCATTGAAGAAAAGGGCCATCTGTCACGGCTTCCCGCAGGAGATCTTCCACAAGGGGGTCCTCCCCCTCATAAAGTATCAAAATCTGTTTTGAGTTGATAAAACCAGTCTCAAATTCCTTCCCAATTTTTTTAAATCCAACCCAACATTAAGTATCTCCCAATCTTTCCGTCACACGGTGTTGACACATCGATTGTCTGTAATGATTATCTTTAAGTTCTATTAATATGTCATTGGTTTTCTCCTACCTCCTAATTTTTTTAGTCTTACTTTAATTTTGTAAATTTACCAGTGTGTCTTGTACCTCTTTGTCCCAGACATTATTTATGTTAGCAAGGCACAGAACATCTAAATTTTTTTTTCACCACTTGAGGCTGAACCTTAAAATTTTGTATCTTTTTGCATTTCCCTTTTAATCTATTCTTGTCTCAATTTAGACAGACAATCACAATAATAAATAATAGTTAAATCTTATTTGGGCTCTAGTGTCCACCACCTTTTCTTTCTCTCTTTTAGTTTTCTTTACTTTTACCGCAGAAACAAATATATCGTTATCAAATGGGAACTGAATTCAGACATTTTGTTTTTAATATTGAACTAAAATTTCACGAATTTTAATGGGAAAAGCTCGTATAATAAATTTCGTCTCATTTTTCTCTGGTACGATCATTGCTTCATTTTGGCAAATATTTTTCGGCGTCTAATTAGTTAAAAGTGTTCTCAAGTTTTCTATTTTCTGCAAATTTGACCGAAAAATCATTTTCTCACGTCTTATTTTAACTATTATGTGGTCTTTTTACTTTCTCATCCCGTTGTTGTGGATTATCAACATTTTGAACACTAGTATCAAGCATTTCGTTTTCCGACAGGGGTACTCAGCCTCCCAATTTGTTTTATGGGCCGGTCCAACTCCCTGCTTTGTTAACGAAGTTGTATATCTTTCCGTTTTAGAATTTAATGTCTGGTAATTTTTATTTTCTCGCAATCATTTCTTAGACAAATTATTATGGTAGTCCGATAGCCTGGAAGTTAGTTGTTATAAAATCTAAGTTTCTGGAATTAACCAGCGGGCTTCTATTAGGCAAATCATGGTTCGTTTAAACTCTTGTTTTTCCCTCTCTCTTTCTTCTTCCTCCCGCCGTTCTCTAGCGCGTCTGCGGTTCTTTCTGTCTTCTCTCAATGCCTTTTCCTCTTTTTATCTGGCTATTCTATCAATCTCTTCCTTTTTGTCTCTGGCTATTCTATCAGCCTCTTTTTTTTTATTTATAGCTCTTCTTTCTTAATTTATTTCTTTAATTTAATTTAATACATATTGTGTCATATCTACATTTGTACTTTTTCGTTAGCCCCTGCTGGAATTTGAGCTTCTACTACTCCTGCTATTTGGACTACTTTGATTCCTTCTGTCATTATATCTTCCTAATTCATTTTCTGAGTCCATTCGTTCCATATCTGTATTATCTCTAATCCGCAACTCTCCATCATTTTGCAAAGCATCTGAGGGGTGAGTTCGTCTTGTATATTTTTATCGTCCTTGTTTATTTCGTACCCCCTCATTTTACCACGTATACCCCGTCCCGATGATATTACCTCTTAATTAATTAGTCCATCGTGGTAAGCTTAAAAACTGCCACGGAAAAATTATGGTACGCAATTACTATTGTCAATTATTAGCTCTGTATAATAATATTCAACGAATTTTCAAATAACCGCAATATCTAGACTTCATTAGCGAATAACGACTTCCTTCACAGCAAGCAATTTTACGCGAGTGAAATATATCTCCGAAAAACGAATTAACAGGGTTTGGACACGAAAGTAAACAAAAAAACCGTGCGAATATTCCACTCGTGAATTAGCTGGACTAAAACCCAAATACAGGAACGACCCTGTAAAACAAATTACGTATCCTTCGTGAAAACTCGTGATCCAAATGTATTCTCCTCTTAGGCCGATTACTCAATAGAACAGGTGCCTCCTACCTTCCTGCTCCACTCTGCTCATACAACTGTTAAATTCTCCTAATTTGCCATCTTCAATATCTTACAACCTTTTTCACTGAAGATTATATCTTAAGTCCGCCAAGTCACTCAAATAAAAACCTGACTTTCACTTTTTTCTTATCCGTTCTTAAACCCTGTAATACTATCTAATACTGAGAGATTCCCCCACTGAAAACCTAAAACTCGATTAACATAACATTATTTCTTTTTATTATCGTCTAACTAGGCACAGCCCATTTAAATCTTCATAAGTCAGTATTTCTTTTTATTTTTCTTTAATTTCCATTTAGGTTGAGCCCAAACCTTGATGGAAGGAGTTAATGAAAGAGATTATACCCTTTCTCCTGCACCGCGTCGTTCCTAGGTAGGAGCCTTTCTCATTAGATAATAAACTCGCTATCTTTCAAATCTGTCTTTTCGTGCTGATTTTTACAGCATATACACTATACTGTAAGCTAATTTTTACCAGTTTTTTTGAAAACGCTCGATCTTTTGCTACCAGTGCCGCTGATAGCTCCTTTTTTGCTGCCACCAGTATTGGGGGAGGGCGAAGATGGTGGTTCCTACTCCAAAATTTTTCTCCTAGTTAAGTACTGATAATAGAAAGAAGGGAGGGAAACCTCCACAGAAAATTCAACACTTTTTATTACCTATGATAATAACTGACAAAGCGGGGAAGATTCACCAGTTCACAATTTGCTTTGAGATAAATAGCATGGCAGCGCTTTGATACATAAAGGCTAGTGGTTGTATAACTACTTACTAAAATTGTTATTGTTCTATTTTTTCCTTTTGTGTTTTTAAGCTGTTTTGGTCTACTCTAAAAGCCGACGACAATCACCGTCTGCCAGCAATCGAAAGTAAATTGCTTTGAAAGCTATTTGGCATCATTTACCTTGACCGAGTATGCTTAAAATTGTGTCTAAATAAAATATAAAAAAAAACTGAACTCAAAATCTAATAATTACTGCAGGTTTTGTTGCTAGGAAAAGAGGAAATCATGCCTTCTGGTAAAAAGCAAGGTATTAAAATGTGTCTGGAGTCAAATAGGTTAGTTGAACGGGGATTGAACAACTTGATACGAGTGGCTGTGTTTGAAGAAATGATATTTAGGCCTAAATATAGGTTTCCAAGGAATTCAAAGATACAAACAAGTTAAATCACTCCGATTTACAACAATTTCTGTGACTGGGAATAGAAGAAAGAATGAATTCTTGAAAATCAACGGATGATTTTGATGGACTTGGTCTTAAGGAGCACAGGAAAGGCAATAGGTGACCTTATGAACAAGAGAGCTTCGAACCAAATTTGCTTTGAATACCACCAAATTCCTTTAAACCTCTTCTAAGGATAATGGCAAACAAATTAAAATGGGTTAAGAGCCAAACAAATAAATTGAACGACGATTTTTCAAATTGATAGGAGGAGCTATGCTTGAGGAAGTGATATATAAAATCGATGTTTCCAAAATATCTTCAGATAGCACCTTTTGAGTTGGCGCTCCATAAATAATATGCATAAAGATTTTGCCCAAATCCCACATAAAATCAATCAAACTAAAAAAGAAAATAGTGTGAAGTTCGTGGCTTCTTTGTTCAAACCGACAAAAATATCAAAAATATTTTGTTGAAGGTTTAAGTTAAGACAGAATCAGGTATATCTATGAGGCTGAAATGATCAAGCAACATCACCATAGCAACTGGAATAGATAGCTAATGTCTGATGTAAATGATATTTGATTGAAAGTGATATTCAATGGTCTTTTGAGGAAATTTGTCGAAAAAAAAATCTTTGGGAACCTACATGGCAGTACCCAGGATTTTTTTTCGGAAGGTATTTTACTGGAAAAAAAGTTTTCGGGGGGAGGGCTATACAAAAAAAAACCTCAAAAAACGCATGCAAAATTTGTTAATATCCATTTTTGTTTGGTTTCTTACGAGTCAGAAAAACATTTAGGGGGAGGGGTCAAACCCCCTACCCCCTGGATACGGCCTTGGGATCCTATCGAAAAAAATAAATAGTTATAGCACATTTATCATTGCTTTAACTTGAGATTATTACGTTCCTTAAACGGAATTTTACCGTCCCAAGAAACTATTTTTTCTTCTCTTTTCAAAAATAGAAAGCAAACTGGATTAACCATTTGAAAACATTCTGTTTCCTTGAATCGCAGGAATCAGGTTGTTAATGCAGAAATTGACTCTGATTAGAAACTTGCTCAAATTACATAAACGTAGCTTGGTTAAATAGGCAAAGTTAAATTAGGATATGTCAATTTAAACCTTTTTTTTATTTTTTTTATTTTTGAGAGAAATAAAGAAAAAAGTGGCACAGATTTTATAACAAAAATAAAATATAAGGTTTTCAGTCCTCTTATGATTTTCAAACTGCAATCTATGTCAGTCGACAGAAAAGCATTTAGACATTAGTTCTATAAAAGTTTTATTCGACGATTATATTTTATTAGTATTTTGAATTGCAGGCAGGATAACAAGAATAATACGACAAAACCAAAAATAAAGATATAATTTACAATTAAAATAATTTCCACCCAAAGACTTCCAAAATAATTACCAAAATTAGATTAAAATATATAAGTAAATTTGTTATCTAAAAAAACAAAACAGAAGTTTCTGGCGACTATTCCATTTCTTACTTTGCTCCAATCATTTTTTGTTTCGTGTTTTTTGCACACATTTTTCTTATCACGGCATTTAATTTATGTGAACTACATATTGAGGTAATATCTGCTTTTCGTTGTTGATAATAATCATTGTTCCTCTTCCAAGGGCATCCTTCTTAACACGAAGTGAGTCGTATCCATTCGCTAGAAGGGTGTTGCCACTAACATCCTGTGATCTTCCTGCTAATATTTTACAGAGTATCAGGGCTTTCACATTGCCAGCATATCCTAAAGCTATTTCAGGGAACTCTGAAAAATAATGTCCGTGACCATACGCTGTTCGCTTTATGTAAGAGTGTTGGAAATTATTCTTGAGAATTGACTCAATATTTCTTTCAAATGGAGTACCATGGAATGCCAATATTGGATTGGCTTCTTCTGCACCAGCTCCGTATTTCACAGCAAACTGTTTTGAGATTTCCGAAAATTGTGATTCCAATGCTGGGTTTTTCACATAAGTTACTTTTATCACATCTCTATTTTGACACAAGCGTCGAAACTGCGCCTCAGCAACACGAAAGTGATACTCCAGCTCATTAGATGGATTAAAGGATCTACTTGGATAAATTTCATATTTCTGAAACTTAGCTGATGGTATACTTACAACAGGGGCTCCCATTTGAGTAGCTTTGAAATTGATAATATATCTAGGATATGCTTGACGTGGGTCGTAGATGACGAATTCATCAAATAAAACTCCACCAGCATTTTTTGTATCACGAGGAGCGAACAATGAGTCATAACCTAAGCTTCTAATAGTATTCAAATTCATTGTGTATTGTGGAGTGGTAACCTTCATTTCTTTCCCAAGCAGAACGTCGCACAATATAAGAATATTAGATCCTTTTGTATAGACTTGTTGTGCACTCTTGCTAGAATCAGTGGCAAAGTAAATTCCATTGCCAAACATTCTTTGTTGGCCATCATTGCGCGGTAGTCGGAAGCCATTATTAATAATATTCTTACAAGCTTCGGTATTTGTACCGTGAAACTTCTCACGTGAAGTTGAAGGTTCAAATAAATTAGTTTGACATAAGTGAAAAGCTTCGAGTAAATTTGCGTTGAAAACCTCTTGAACCGATGTAACCTCAGGATACCAGTTATGAGCAGGTTGGATGTACTTAAGGACTTTGTCTCTAACATCTAGGAAGACGGACGACGAGGGATCCAAACCGGATACTTTAAACCTTGTTATCTCATTTCTATACTCACTTGCCTTTTGATTCGCAATTTCTTGGTATGTTTCAAATTGACGTCTTCGTGTTTCTGAAAAGAAAACAAGCATGTACAAATGTATTTACTTGTTCAGCTGCTTTTTCCTATGTGTTCCTTGCTGTTTCGAAGTTTGTGACTAGAGTCAAACAGTTCGTGGTAAAGAACTGTATGTACGGAGCGACCCGGTTCATTGGTAACCAAAACTCTAAAAACGGAATTTCGATACCAATACATACATCAAAAGAATCACATTTGTTTTCTAATTTCAATTATATAAGTTTCATTAAGTTTAGTATTACCCATCAAAGGTTAAGCGCCTGATAAAAGTTGCCTTACTTTCAAAAAAGGAAGAAAACACCCTTAAAAGCCATATAACCTTAACGAAAATCACACCATCATATTCAGCGTATCAGAGAACCCTACTGTAGAATTTTCAAGCTCCTATCTACAAAAATTTGGAATTTTGTATTTTTTGCCAGAAGAAATATCACGGATGCATGTTTATTTGTTTTTTTTTGTTTTTTGTTTGTTCCCAGGGGTGATCGTATCAACCCGGTTGTCATAGAATATTGTGATAGGGATTATTCGAACGGAAATTAAAAGTTCTAGTGCCTTTTTAAGTAACCAAAAGAACTGGACGGCATCTAAGCCCCCTTCCACGCTCATTTTTTCCCAAAGTCACTTGATCTAAATTTTGAGATAGCCATTTTGTTCAGCATAATCGAAAAATCTATAAACTATGTCTCCAAGGATGAGTTAATCCCCCACAGTCCCCAGAGAGAGGGGCTGCAAGTTTCGAACTTTGCCCATTGTATACATATAGTATAGGTTATTGCGAAGTATACATACTTTTTCAAGGGGGATTTTTTCTGTTGGGAGGGGGGCTGGAGGAGGGTTTTACATGGGAGGGTCTTTCCATGAAGGAATGTCTTATGGAGGAAGGGAATTTTCCATGAAGGGGTGCCGGATTTCCCAGCATTATTCAAAAAAAAAGATCAGAAATTAAATCCAAAAACAAGTTTTTCAACTGAAAGTAAGGAGCATCATCAAAACTTAAAACGAACAAAAATTTTTAAGTATATGATTGGTTTTTCCCCCTAGTCAATACCTCGCTTTTTAAGCCAATGATTTTTTAGTACTTTCATAAGAGCTATTTATTTTAATTACCGACCTTGGTGATCAAAGGGACATTTTTAAAGAATTAGAACAAAATTCGAACTTTAGAGCAAAGAGCGAGTTATTGACTAGGGGGTGAACCCCCTGATATACGTATTAAAAATTTTTGTTAATACAAATGATTTCCAACAAATTATATCAATCTTCAAAAATTCTTTTGAACATGTTCCAAGATTATCTAGGGAAAGATTAAACCAAAAATTTTTGCAGTTAAAAAGGGAACAAGAAAAACAAAAACTATCAATGTATAAGCCTAATCATTTCCCAGGCCCTGGGGTGATTAATTTAAGCAAAAAGCAGTTAACCAAAGAACAAAATGAAATCCTTGTAAGAGGTATAAAATTCGGACTAAATCCTAAAAATGTACCGATAGAGGAAATTATTTCAAAGATTAAAACAGGGATTCATAAGTTTCCAAAAGATATAAATATTTTAGATGACTTAAGACTAAGGGTAGTGAATATTTTAACAGATTTTGGTAGTTATCAAGAAAAAGTTAAGAACAAAGATATTAAAATTTTAAAAGATTTAAAAAAAGATGATCAAACAGTTCGTGGTAACGAACTGTAAGTAAGGAGCGACCCGGCTCAATGGTAACCGAAACTCTAGAAAACGGTATTTTGATATCAATAGATATATCAAAAGAATCAGATTTTAATGCTGATTTCAAATATATAAGTTTCATTCAAGTTTAATTCTACCCATCAAAAGTTAGGCGCCTGAGAAAATTTGGCTGATTTTCCAAAAAAGGAGGAAAAGACCCCTAAAAGTTATAGAACCTTAATGAAAATCACACCATCATATTCAGCGTATCAGAGAACCCTACTGTAGAGGTTTCAAGCTCCCATCTACGAAAATGTGGAATTTTGCATTTTTTGCCAGAAGAAAGATCACGGGTGCGTGTTTATTTGTTTTTTTTTCCCAGGGGTGATCGTATCGACCCAGTTCTCCTAGAATATTGGGGGATGGCTCATTGGAATGGAAATTAAAAGTTCTAGTGCCCTTTTTAAGTGACCAAAAAAATGGAGGGCAAATAGGATCTTTTGATTGGGCAAGGATCTTTCGTCTTGCAATAGTTTTAGCTTGTCTACAATTTCGGTTTTCATTAGATATGCAAATAGGTTCTTTTAAGTTTTTTCGGGTGAAAATATTGATTGAGTCCTTCAAGATTAAACTGTCATAAATTGGGCTTAATGAAATATCTCCAGTATCTCTATTTATTGCTAAATTTTGGTTCATATATTTTTTTATCTCAATTACCTCTTTAAAAGTTTGTGTTACGCCAATTACAGTTGATATTAAGGTTGCCTCGTCAAACAGAACTAGATGGGTCGGATTAGCACTGAGCACTGTTTAGCACTGAGCACTGTTTAGCACTGAGGACGACTTGGCGGAGGTCCTTGTCGAAATATTTGCTTATATTTTGTCATCTTCATGGTTCGCTGCTGACAAAATCCTCATTTTTCACCCTTTTTGATTTTATTTTTCATTTTTGGTACTTTCTCTCCTCTCTGAGTTTCATTTGTCATGTATAGCCAGTGTGGTCTAAGAATGTATTTAAGTATGTCTTTTAGGATGGCTTAATCCCCCGAAGTTCCCGGGGGGGGGGGCTGCAAGTTATGAACTTTACCCAATGTTAACATATCGTCATGCCCAAAACCAAAGGGCGTATCTGACACTTTCTACGAAAACGAGTTAATGTGCTCCAAAGAGTCATCTAGTGGGGTACTATCCAGTGGGTGCATTTGCAGGGACGTATATTAACACACTTTTGATTTAAAGCATAGGCACCTGGGCGTACCTAAAACTCTGACCAGAACCAAAGGACATAACTGTACATACGCCCTTTGGTTGTGGTCACTTTTCGAAGAAAAGATTTAAGTTACAGATACGCCGCAAAAAAACAAGGAAAACTCGAAGCACTAATTAGTGAAATTTTCATCAATTTTCGGAGCTTCAAGTTGTTCCACCACCACAGTCGTAAGCTAGGTCTATCATTCTTATGATTCCAGTACTTTGGACGTTATAATGTTGGGGGAGAGGCCGGTTTTACCTTACTGATTATATTGCCTAGTGTTAAAACAGACTGATTATGTTGATTATTGTTGACAATGGATACACAACCTTCATTTTATGAAATATCCCGAATTGGGCTGTACGGGCCTGGAGCCAGACTTATTTTTACTTTTATTAATCTTTCGTTAAGGGCAATTCCATGAAAACGTCAACCTCGGGGTAAAATTTAAAATTGTCGGAGGAAATATTTGTTTGTGTCTATCTTATTACAAATTGTCTGAGCTTTATGAATATGCAAGAATCATTTTAATGTGAAAACCGCAATTAAGTTTTTTTTAGGTCAAGTCGCATGTTTTATTGACATCCGAATTGAAAATTTTACGGTTATTTTACGGTTATATGGAAATTTTGAGCCTGACTTATTTTTACTTTTATTAATCTTTCGCTAAGGGCAATTCCATGAAAACGTCAACCTCGGGGTCAAATTTAAAATTGTCGGAGGAAATATTTGTTTGTGTCTATCTTATTGCAAATTGTCTGAGCTTTATGAATATGCAAGAATCATTTTAATGTGAAAACTGCAATTAAGTTTTTATCAGGTCAAAATCGCATGTTTTATTGACATCGGAATTGGAAATTTTACGGTTATTTTAATCCGATCACCACGGGATTAAAATAACAGTGATTTTGAGTAACGTGGGCTCATATTTAAGCCGTGACATTATTTAATCGATGTCAGTTCATGATTAGCAGTTCTTAGTGGTTTTCTATATGATTCAAACCTGCCTTTCAGAAAAATGCGACAGAAGAAAATTCTCAAGACAGAAGAAGGATTGCAGTATCTGGATGAATCTGACGAGCCAGAAAATATCTCCAACAGTGAAGGTGGTGGTGATCCTTCGTTTCTGTCGTCTAGTGACTCTGAAAGTCCCAGTGAGTTGACACCAGCGCTGGTTGTGAATATTAGTACTGAGCCCCATGCGACAGTTTCAGCTAATTCTGAAGAGAATGATCCTGCAGAGGTAAATCTTATAGGTATCATTTCTTCCAATGAAAGTCTCTTGGCCACAGGTTCGACATCCAAAAGAGCACACAGAAAGGCTCAACGGGTTTCAGGCAAAGAATACGTATCTCCTGCTACTGGAAAGTTTGTGAAGGCGAAAGCGAGGTCTGAAAATCCCTGTAGTCACGAAAAATGTAAGAAAGGCTTTACAGAGGAGATGTTGAACGGTATGTTTGCATCGTTTTGGAATCTCGGAAAAGAGGCAGGCAACCACGATCAGCAATGACAGTTCATCACTGGGTTGTGTAAACAAGCTCCTAAAAAGCGACAAACTGTGTCAGATTCTTCAAGAAGATCTAACAGTCTTGTTTACAGTCTACCGTCCGAAACAAACTACTTTCCAGTTTGCAAGAAATTTTTCTTGGGACTTTCGGAATATCAGAAAAATTTCTACGACGTTGCGTGAAATCAGAGTTTCAAGAACCAAGTACATCAATTGTTAAACTTGATCAACGAAGAAAAAATAAAACATCCAAACGGGTCACAATTGAACAACTTGGATTTATCCATGATCACATCAAGTCCTTTCACGCGGTCGAGAGCCACCATTGTCACAAGAGCACAAAAAAACTCGATTTGGATGTGAATCTTTCATTGCGGAAAATGTATGATCTGTATAAGGAAAAATGTAAGGAAGAGAAAAAAGTAGCCTTTGCATTAGAAACTTAACGTCTTCAGTTCAAGAAATTCAACCTTGGGTTTCACAGGCCTAAAAAAGACCAGTGTGGACTTTGTCTTAGGTATAACCAGCTCGCAGACAAATCAGAAAAAGATGTGAAGCAGTATGAAGAACACCAGGAAAGAAAGGCCAAAGCGCGAGCTTTGAAAAACGAAATCTTTCGGAAGATTAAAGAAGAAGAGGAGGGCTTTGAAAAGGCTACGTTCATTAATTTTGATCTTCAACGTGATCTCGAAACCCCGAAAAGGCCAGGTGGTCCTATATTCTACAAGCGAAAGCTTGCTTGCTATAACTTAACCCTATTTCTTTGTATTTTGGTCCGATTTTTTGGTGGGAGAAGTGGGTCTGCTCTTTATTTTTCAAAATCTATGCAAATAACTGTAGGATAAATGAAACAAAAAAGTAAAAATTAGGTAGACGAGACAGAAAGCAGCAACCAATTTAAGAAGTAGGAAATAATACAATAAAAATAAAACAAACGTTGAAATTGAGGGAAAACCCGAAAGATTAAACGAAGGAAAAGGGTTGTTAGTTTTTCAGTTATGGAGGGGACAAAATTTTTCATATCAAGGTGGGGCAACAGGATTAAAATAGGTATAGCCCAAGGAATTCTACAAGGCAGAAAGGTCATGAGAGGGAGTGCCTTTTGGGGAGAATTATTTCTGGTGCGATGTTTCAATCAATCAATCATTTATTACTCACAACTAACAAAAGTAGTACAAGTGGAATACATAATAATAAAAAAGAAAAAAAAAAAAGAACTCAACAAACACTAGCAGTTAAATTAAACTAAGAAAAGAACTGTAAAAGACCATGGTCAGAGCCAAATTTACAAAATGCATCTGTAGAAAGCTTTTCGTGTAGGTCACCGAGATTTTGAGCTACATCCGTAACATAAAAATTTTTAACTAGATACCGATTTCTAGTTCATGGCGGCAGAGAGAGAAGAAATTTGCAAAAAATGAACCTCAATAAATAATTTTTTCTTGTAATAAAACATTTGTGTATCAGTAGGCTATACATGAAGGCCCTGAGTCGTATATGGCTCGGAATTTTTTCCATTAGTCGCCATTTAATAGGAACTAAATGAAAGTAGACCTCTGCCCCTCCCCCCAAGCCATAACTTTCATGATTGCTCCTTTAATATTTATGCTGCACCTACTTTGTTTTGTCTTGTTCAATTAGACTTAGGCATTAAATGTGCTAACAAAAACGGAAATATTAGTCCCATTTACTGTTTGTATGAAGATAAAAAGCTAAGTTGGTTTTTATCCCTATTTATGAATGAAGGTAATAATTAATGAACAGTAATGATCATTATTTTCAAGTCTTTTGTTTCAACAAGAAAATGTAATAAGATAAAAAGGGTGTATTTTGATGCCTAAAAATATTTCTATACAATTTGTATCATCATGATTTTTATGGTATATTTCTATTTCTGGTGAATAAACAGCACATTTCCAAGGCTTGAACTGTTAATATTTGTTCTGCCTGTGTCTAACTTATCATCCCCCTGTTGCATGGCAATTTTATGTTACCAGAAACCGTAAGCTCTTTTTTTTTGTGGGACATGTTTGAACTAAGGGCATATTGAGAGTTTACCAATGGGCATTAATTTCAAACGTGCCACACAGATCAAAAAGTAGGTAGAGTTGTAAAAAGGGTTTTATTCTATATGTATGTGTATATGTATGTATGTGTATATATATATATATATATATATATATATATATATATATATATATGTATGTGTATATGTATGTATATATATATATATATATATATATATATATATATATATATATATATATATATATATATATATATATATAAGAGCCCAGCAATTTGATCAAAAGCCTTACATGAAAACTTTTATTGACACCTTTGTCATTTTTGAAACTATCAAACTCGACTCTATTCAAACTCATTGTGAATTACGAACTAAAAAGAGAAAAAGAAAGCAATATAGGTTAGGCATGTCGAATTAAATAAAATTAAAAAATTCAACAAAATTAAGAGCTGGATCTGAACTCATGCAACCAGTGATTATTTTGACGAAAAGTTATTGCTTGCCTAATTTCATATCAAGTATTGTAAATTGGAGCTATTTTGCCCATAGCCAAGACGTGTCCGTTTAGAGCTCCGCTATTTGGTTCTTTAAGCTGGACAAGATTGATGTTTCAAAATAAAACTATTTTCCTTAATAACTAATGATTGTATAGATAGTTTATATGAAACGCCTGCCAGGACATGCGTCCATTAAGCATCATTTTTCATCATTCTAGGTTAAATATGTCACTGAGTTATTGCCTTTGCAAAACAAAAGTGATCCGTTTATCTGGCCTCCCCCAGGCCATTCAGCATTTCCCCAGGTGGCGATAGGGGAACGCTCTACAGATATGTAGTGTACCTCCATAGGAGGCATGGACCAAGGGGGGACCTTGTCCCTGGGGGTCCATAATAGAATCTGGGGCACCCTTGCCCAGGGTCATAAATACAGGCGGAGGAGGAAGAAGGCCCCTCAAATGTACACTCAACAGGGCCCACTGGTTTATCTACAAGTTCCTTGAGTTGCAAACCTTCTCCCAGTAATGGGTTAAATTGCGTGGGGATGCAAAAACCCATCGTAGTAGGATCCTCTATAGGAATACGACTGTGGCAGGGCGTAAGATCAAGCTCTAAGAACAACAGCCTCTGCACAGGATTTCTTTAACGCGTTTAGGGGACCTGCAAGACTGGGGACCTTGCCGTCAATTCTCTTCCCACTCGAGGAGTGGCACCCCTCAAGGAAATTATAGCCTAGTAAACGACACAGCATTCGCACAGGATTCTGACTAATGGACAATTCTTCTGGGCTTGGTATGTTTTGATGGGCGTCTTTGGGCTGAAAAATCTCTTCCTAGCTAATTTATCTATTACGGGTTGCCTCCCCTTAGTAGCATAATATTTGTAGGCATGAATATATAATGAGTCGGAGGTCATAGGCTGGAGATTGTCTGTGCAGGATTTCTACTCTTGTTGATAGAAGAGCATCGCCAAGCGCTGAAAACCATGTTCTGACCAAGATGGGCCCAGGATTGCAAAAAGCCTCCATTCATGGAGGTCCCAGGGACTTCTTGCTGACTGGTTCTAATCCGGCTTAAGCACTTCGGTGTAGACTTGAGAAGATATGTGACCTCCGTCCTGCACTGGTATCCAGGATCCGTGCTTTTTCCGAGGCGAAAAAAATTTCAATGATTTAAAGAACCTGAAAATTTGAACTTGGAATGTAACAACATTAAAAAATGAATATTATATCGAAATTTTGACTGACGAATTCAGACGATTCGAACTGGATCTATTAGGAGTTTCAGAAACTCATATTCCAGGGGTAGGAAGCATGAAATTAGGTGATATAGAATTTGTTTACTCAGGCAGGAAGGATGGGTTACATAGACAGGGAGTAGGGCTCATGATGAATAAGGAAGCTGCTAAGTCTTGTTTAGGCTGGGAAGGTATTAATAATAGAATACTAATTCCTCATTTTATGACTAGAAAGTTCAAGGTATCAGATATAGTAGTATATGCCCCCGTAGAACCGACTGATGGAGATACTAGTGACTCAGATGAATTTTACTTACAGTTACAGGAGCAAATAGACAAGGTCCCAGGTAGAAATATGATGTTATTGCTGGGAGATTTTAACGCCCAGGTTGGTAGAAATAAGGATAGATGGTATCCCAGCTTAGGTAAAATTGGTGTAGGAAAAGAAAACAGTAATGGATAAAAACTTTTGCAATTTTGTAGGTATAATAATCTAGTTGAAACCAATACGGTGTTTGGTCATAAAATGGCTCATAAGCTAACATGGTATTCACTTGATGGTAAGACAGCAAACCTTATTGATTATGTTATAGGAAACCGAAGACTGGCAGGATCAATACAAGATACTAGGGTATGCAGGAGTGCTGTTATTGATGTTAAAAGTAAAGATCACCATCTAGTAGTGTCAAGGGTTAATTTAAAGCTGAAAAATCGGAAGGGTAATTACCTCCCGGTAAGTTATGATGTTAGTAGACTCCAGGATGAGAATTTGTGAGAAACTTTCCAGGAACAGTTGAATACTAAACTTTAGAGTTTAAAATTTGATAATGTGGAAGATGGTTGGAATAATTTTAGAAAAAATAATTTGTGAAGTTGCTGAAGGTGTATTAGGGAAGAAAGCTAGAACTGCAGCTAAGAATATTAGTGAAAAAGCTTTATGTTCAATAGAAAGGAGAAAGGACTTGTACAAGAATTATCTGAGTGATAGATCACATGAAAACAAAAGAAATGTAAAGAAAGTGGAGAAAGCATTGAAATATGAACTAAGGAGGTGTGAAGTGGAGGCCATGGATAAAATTGCCGAGGATTTAGAAGATGCAGCTAGACGGCATAATAGTAAAATATTGTACTGGCACGTTAACAAATTGAGAGGTAGCAGTCAATCCGGACTTGTCCCAGTTAAAGATAGGAATGGGGTGGCAATTAGCGATAAGACAAAAGCTAAAGCGAGATGGGCAGAACATTTTGAGAATTTTCTTAACCGTGATAGAGTTGCAGGAAAAAATATAGAGGAAACTGAAACATTTTGTGATACCTTTGATGTGAAGGAAGATGTGTTTTGTGAGGAGGAATTAAAAACAGTACTAAAAGGATTAAAGAATAATAAGGCTCCAGGTGCTGATAGTGTAGTAAATGAGTTTCTTAAATATGATGGCTCTGAGGTTAGAAATAAGTTATTGAAGATTATGAATATGATTTTTGAAAAAGGGGAAGTACCTAATGATTTTAGGAAAACTCAATTAAGCCACTTTATAAGAAAGGTGATAAAAGTGAGTGTGGTAATTATCGAGGCATTATTCTAGTCTCTAACTGTAGGTAGCAAATTGCTTAGTAATATGACTACCTTTTAGATCTGTTAGACGATGCCGTAGTACAACAGTTTTAACGAGAAGAGCATGTGCGTATTCTAGCAAAAGGTAGACGGATGTGTTGACCAAATTTTCACTCTTAGGTCAATCAATTGAGCAATGTGCCTCAAGTTTTCAAACACCTTTGGTCCTTAGTTTTATAGATTATGAGCAATGCGTTCGCCACTTTCTTGATACGAGTTTCTATTTGTTTTATGTGATGCTATCACTCAGATAATTCTTGTACAAGTCCTTTCTCCTTTCTATTAAACTTAAAGCTTTTTCACTAATATTCTTAGCTGCAGTTCTCGCTTTCTTCCCTAATACACCTTCAGCAACTTCACAAATTATTTTTCTAAAATTATTCCAACCATCTTCCACATTATCAAATTTTAAACTCTCAAGTTTAGTATTCAACTGTTCCTGGAAAGTTTCTCTCAAATTCTCATCCTGGAGTCTACTAACATCATAACTTCCCGGGAGGTAATTACCCTTCCGATATTTCAGTTTTAAATTAACCCTTGACACTACTAGATGGTGATCTTTACTTTAACATCAATAACACCACTCCTGTATACCCTTGTATCCTGTATTGATCCTGCCAGTTTTCGGTTTACTATAGCATAATCAATAAGGTTTGCTGTCTTACCATCACGTGAATACCATGTTAGCTTATGAGCAATTTTATGACCAAACACCGTATTGGTTATAACTAGATTGTTATACCTACAAAATTGCAAAAGTCTGTATCCATTACTGTTTTCTTTTCCTACACCAAATTTACCTAAGCTGGGATACCATCTATCCTTATTTCTACCAACCTGGGCGTTAAAATCTCCCATCAATAACATCATATTTCTACCTGGGACCGTGTCTATTTGCTCCTGTAACTGTAAGTAGAATTACTCTGAGTAACTAGTATATCCATCAGTCGGTTCTACAGGGGCGTATACTACTATAACTGATACCTTGAACTTATTAGTCATAAAATGAGCAATTAGTGTTCTATTATTAATACCTTCCCAGCCTAAACAAGACTTAGCAGCTTCCTTATTCATCATGATCCCTACTCCCTGTCTATGTACCCCATCCTTCCTGCCTGAGTAAACAAATTCTATATCACCTAATTTCATGTTTCCTACCCTGGGATATGAGTTTCTGAAACTCCTAAAAGATCCAGTTCGAATCGTCTGAATTCGTCAGTCAAAATGTCGATATGATAGTCATTTTTTAATGTTGTTACATTCCAAGTTCCCATTTTCATGTTCTTTAAACAATTTAATTTTTTTTCGCCTCAGGATAAGCAATGATCCCGGGATACCAGTGCAGGACGGGGATCACATATCTTCTCAAGTTTACACCGAAGTGCTTAAGCCGGCTTAGAACCGGACAGCAAGAAGTCCCTGGGACCTCCATGAATGGAGGCTTTGTGCAATCTTGGGCCCATTTTGGTCATAACATGGTTTTCAGCACTTGGCGATGCTCTTCTATCAACAAGAGTTGAAATCCTGCGCAGAAAATCTCAAGCCTATTACCTCCGACTCGTTATATATTCATGCCTACAAATATTATGCTACTACGGGGAGGCAACCCGTAATAGATAAACTAGCTAGGAAGAGGTTTTTCAGCCCAAAGACGCCCATCAAAACATACCAATCCCAGAAGAATTGTCCATTAGTCAGAATCCCGTGCGAATGCTGTGTCGTTTACTAGGCTATAAATTCCTCGAGGGGCGCCACTCCTCAAGTGGGAATAGAGTTGACCGCAAGGTCCCCAGTCTTGCAGGTACCCCGAAAAGGTCGAGGCAGCCCCTTGCAGAGGCCGTTGTCCATAGATCTGGATCTTACGCCCTGCCACAGTTGTCCTCCTATAGAGGATCCTCCCGCGATGGTGTTCTGCATCACCATGCAATTTAACCCATTGCTGGGAGAAGGTTTGCAACTCAAGGAACTTGTTGATAAACCAGTGGGCCCTTTTGAGTGTACATTTGAGGGGACTTCTTCCTCCTCCGCCTGTATTTATGACCCCGGGCAAGGGTGCCCCAGATTCTATTATGGACCCCCAGGGACAAGGTTCCCCCTTGGTCCATGCCTCCTATGGAGGTACCCTACATATCTGTAGAGCGTTCCCCTATCGCCACCTGGGGACATGCTGAATGGCCTGGGGAGGCCAGATAAACAGATCACTTTTGTTTTGCAAAGGCAATAACTCAGTGACATATTTAACCTAGAATGATGAAAAATGATGCTTAATGGACGCATGTCCTGGCAGGCGTTTCATATAAACTATCTATACAATCATTAGTTATTAAGGAAAATAGTTTTGTTTCGAAACATCAATCTTGTCCAGCTTAAAGAACCAAATAGCGGAGCTCTAAACGGACACGTCTTGGCTATGGGCAAAATAGCTCCAATTTACAATACTTGATATGAAATTAGGCAAGCAATAACTTTTCGTCAAAATAATCACTGGTTGCATGAGTTCAGATCCAGCTCTTAATTTTGTTGAATTTTTTAATTTTATTTAATTCGACATGCCTAACCTATATTGCTTTTCTTTTTCTCTTTTTTAGTTCGTAATTCACAATGAGTTTGAATAGAGTCGAGTTTGATAGTTTCCAAAATGA
>NW_028300456.1:168353-185169 GCF_049724085.1 Artemia sp. Qi Xiang Cuo
TCTGAGTAAACACTTGGACTAAGACACTTGTCTAGCGCCGTGTGTTCATATTCAATATGTACAATGATTATAAATTTTTACTGGCCATACTAAACAAATTGTTTAATTATAGAACAATCCTCAACACAATATCAACACACGGTCATCGACAAGTATCAGTTCCATGGATGGACTGAATTTATATCAAACCTAATTAGTAACCGCCAGGATTTAGAATTACAAGCATTATATGCTGTTCAAAGTATTGACAACAAATTGGCCCACCCCAAAGGTAAGATGTTCCTTTTCATTTTCTGTTTACAATTTAAATTGTAGAATCATCTATAAAACGTGCCTTTAGTTTGTTTTTTATATGGCAACGTTTACACACTAAGCACCTTTGGCAGTCTCTCTCTCTCTCTCTCTCTCTCTCTCTCTCTCTCTCTCTCTCTCTCTCTCTCTCCCTCTCTCTCTCTCTCTCTCTCTTCCTTCTCTCTCTTCTCATCTCTCTCTCTCGGTTCTCTCGGTCCTCTCTCTCTCGCTCTCTTTCTGTATCTGTCTCTCTCTCTCTCTGTCTCTCTCTCTCTCTCTCTCTCTCTCTCTCTCTCTCTCTCTCTCTCTCTCTCTCTCTCTCTCTCTCTCTCTCTCCTTCCTCTCTTTCTTCTCTTCTCTCTTTCTCTCTCTTCTCTATCTTCTCTCTTCTCTCTTTTCTATCTCCTTGTTCTCTTCTCTATCTTTTTTCTCTCTTCGCACTCTTCTCTCTCTCTTCTTTCTCCTCTCTTCTCTCCTCCTCTTTCTCCTCTCTTTCTCTCCTCTTTCTCCTCTCTTCTCTCCTCTTTCTCCTCTCTTCTCTCCTCTCTTCTCTCTTTCTTCTCTCTCTTCTCTCTTTCTTCTCTCTCTCTTCTCTCTCTTCTCTCTTTCTTCTCTTTCTTCTCTCTGCTCTCTTTTCTCTCTACTCACTCTCTTCTCTTTCTTCTCCCCTCTCTCCTCTCACTCTTCTCTCTGTCCTCTCTCTCTTCTCACTCTTCTCTCTCTCGTCTCTCCTCTCCTTTTTATCTCACTCTTCTCTTTTTTTCTTTTTTTGTCTTCTCTCTCTTCTCTCTCTCCTCTCTTCTGTCTCATCTCTCGTCTCTGTCTTCTCCCTCTCGTCTCTCTCTCTTCTCACTCCCTCTTCTCTCTCTCTCTCTCTCTCTCTCTCTCTCTCTCTCTCTCTCTCTCTCTCTCTCTCTCTCTCTCTCTCTCTTTCTCTCTCTTCTCTCTCTCTTTCTCTCTCTCTTTCTCTCTCTCTCTCTCTCTCTCTCTCTCTCTCTCTTCTCTTCTCACTCTTCTCTCCTCTCTCTCTTCTCTCTCCTCTCTCTCTTCTCTCTTGTTTTCTCTCTTTTCGCTCTCTTCTCTCTCCTCTTTCTCCTCTCTCCCCTCTTCTCTCTCTCTCTTCTCTCTACTCACTCTCTTCTCATTCTTCTCTCACTCTCTTCTCAATCTTCTCTCCTCTCTGTTCTCTCTTCTGTCCCTCTCTTCTCACTCCTCTCTCTTCTCTGTCTTTCTCTCTTTTCTTTTTCTCCTCTCTTCTCTCTCTCTCCTCTCTTTTTCTCTCTTTCTTTCTCTCCTCTCTCTCTTCTCTCTCTCTCTCTCTCCTCCCTCTTCTCTCTCTCCCCTCTCTCTCCTCTTATGTCTCTCTTCTCTCTCGTCTCTCTTCTCTCTCGTCTCTCTCTCTCTTCTCCCTCTCTTCTCTCTTCTCCCTCTTCTCTCTCTCTCTCTCTCTCTCTCTCTCTCTCTCTCTCTCTCTCTCTCTCTCTCTCTCTCTCTCTCTCTCTCTCTCTCTCTCTCTCTCTCTCTCTCTCTCTCTATCTATCTATCTATCTATCTATCTCTGTGTCTTAACTCTATCCATCTATCTGTCTCTGTGCCTTAAATAAAGCCTCTCTCTCTGTAAAAAAAAGCCTCTAAATAATATTTTTCTAGTTGACTGGAATAGTGTGCAGTAAATATAAATAAGTTCTTAAAGTAGCTATATTATCAGATTTTAAATTACGTGTTGTCAAAAATTAATATTTGTGTTAAAACTTTTTGTGATACATATTCTCTATTTGCTATTGCTCTATAAAACTTCAATCTGGGAGTTAGCTTTCTTTTCTATCGCTGACGAAGAATGATCAGTGTTGCCAGTTGATTCTGCAACTACTTTTTATTATCTGTAATTATTTTATTAGTTTGACAATATAATAATCTGATGTTATTTCTAGCGTTGATAATAGCGGTGCCGCTGAAGCTGCGTTCATATCGCACATAATATATATTTTATTAATGTACGCTTATATGGTCTATCTTCCAGGATTCATTAATGATATGGCCTCCGCTTTGTACGAAAACGACATCATATCCGAACAGGCTTTCATATTATGGAAAGACAGTCCACCTACAAGTGAGCATGAAGGTCACTATGTATAAAATCACTGAATCGGTTCTTCCAAGCTTTAGCAGATGACGATGAAGAATCTAGTAAAGCCTGAAAATAAATTTTCTTTCAATCTAGGATCATGTTTGGTTTTTATTTGCCGTTAAATAACTTTGTGTTCTTATCTGTTGGTGTGGCATTTCTTGCGGATGTTAGAGGCTGTTGAAAATCTAAACTTTAAATTTAACAAATTCAATCTCGTAAAGAGAATAACCGCCTCTATAAAAACAGATGTGATAAGTTTTTTTTTCTTCTGTAAATAGCATAAAATAGCCTGAAAGTAAACTTCTAGGTCGTAGAACTTTCCACTAGAGATGGAAATTTATATTCCTAGATAAGATATTACATCATTAAGGGTCGTTTTATAGAGGTTGTATCAACCTCAGGGAAGAGACTGGTTCCTGACGAATTCATTCTCTTATCCCCAGTGAAATTAAAGTGCTTTTTACTGTTATTGGATTTAAAAAAAAAAAAACTGCGTTTAAGATTAGTTGTACAGTGGTTTTCTTTTGTGGCTGATTATTTAACATGTTTTCATTCTCGAATATATTTTTTTCTTTTGTTTTCCAATAGGTTGGAACGTGTCTTGTATTTTGTCGCGTTGGATGCAATACGATAATGTGTAGGGAAAAGTGGTGAAACTTTATGTATAAATAATTAATAAAATAAGAAAATCGTTTTCGTTTTGTTAATTTTGAGATTTACTTGTAGGTTTTGTGGCTTCTAACTGCATAATGAGGTTTTTGTGGAAATATAGTTAACAGACTAGGGCAAAGGGATTACGCTATTACAAACCTATTATGCCCTATTATAGCGCTGCTATGGGTAAAGCGAGCAAGGAATACATTTGTCATATCAGATAACGTACACATAAGCCTAGGACAAAAGCAAAATAGAGCTCTGTGAATGAACAAATATTTTGACTGTATATACTTGTTCTCCATTTTTATTTATCATTACTTTAGACATTTTTTAATACCTTTTACCTTAGCTGCTTCGATTGTTCTTGTTACTTTTGATGGTCTAGGTTGTTCAGTTGTCCTCTAGGGTTGTAAACATCCCCCTCCGGTGGAAAATACCCTCTCTCAGAAAATATCTCCCCGCGGGAAATACCCTCCAGAAAGTACCCCTCCGTTGAAAATAAGGCATTCCAAATTTGATAATTTTATTTGAGTTTTGTTTTTGATTTCCGTAGGGGGAAGGAATTTTGATACTTGTGTATTATGCGCTACTCACTCTAGTCAACGCTGTGTAAAACTCGAGAACAAACCGTTTTTTTTTTTGTTAGTTTCATCGTTACTTTAGAAATAAATTTGGGCTGTTGATTTGCACATTAGGGGAGGGGGGTAAAGTATAGCGGGTCTGCAAGCAAAATGTGTTTGGTACAATTATTCTGTATATTAGATAGGATAGATAAGTGTATTTTAAAGCCAAATATACTTCCACGAACACAGTCAAATAACATTAACGATCATCATAAAGCACTTAAATGAAAAACTACATTAACCTTGTATTAGTACTTAATACTTGGAAATACGTACATTGAGAAAAAAAAAATGTAATACTTGGAAAAAACACAGACGAAACATTAAACTTACTTTATAATTTTTTTTTTTTTTTAGTCAAAATATCCAGATGCCTTGCTATTCTTCTGTAATTTATTAGTGGTCATACCTAGAAAGAATTGTTTTCTTCTATTTCTTCTATGCCATTAAGTTGAAACTTTCAGGGCTTGATGAGTGGGATATTGGTCATATACCTAGAAAGAATTATTTTCTGACTTCTAACTGTCCAAATACTTTACCCCCCCCCCCCTTATATGCAAATATAAAGCCCAAATTATATATTTCCCATATATGATGTCATTTGTCTTGTCTCTCACTAAACTGAAAAAAAACTAACGAAGTAACCGGTTTGTTCTCGCGTTTTACACAGCGTAAACTTGAGTGAGTGGCGCATAATCTTTCCCCTACGGAAATGAAAAAAATAGAATTCGCAAACTTAGAAAGGCTTATTTTTCCGGGGAGGGGGGTATTTACCGGCTAGAGTATTTCCCGGGGGGGGGGGTATTTTCCCCCGGGGGGTAAACGCCAGCCACCATCCTCTAGGCATGATAGAGTCACTTCAAAAGCCTTTTGCAATGCGCCATAGATATAAAATACTTTCACTATATGACGTTTGTATGCTTCTCGAATGAATTCATAAATATGACATCACTGACATGAATATTTTTTTCCGAAATTAAGGCTCTTAACGAATTTTCTTGTTAAAAGTTGATAAAAGATAGATGGTTGAAATAGCTGGAAATAAACTGCTGGAATGACAGAATAAAAGTCAAACAAGAATCAATAATATCTTGGAAAGATTTAGTTCTAATCGAAGAAGATTGATTAATGCTGAATCTTATTCCAGCATCATTCATGATTTTTGGTGATAGGTGATTTTGGTGATTACTTATTAATAAAGAATTCACAGGTATGATAACAGTCGCTGGCAATGTAAGGTTGTGTGAACCGCCAATATAATATATTTATATATATATAATCTTGGCTGGTATTTTTAGAATCTTGTCTGATATTATCAAAAATTTTATGCCATCTATTTCAAAACAATTATAGATAACAGCATAACTGAATTTTAAGCTAGATTAGACACATGCTTTTCTTTTCAAACACTAAAAGAGATAGGTTAGTACAAGAAGATCTAGCGGCAGCATAGGAACCAAATTAGATGTAAAAATGTCTTTTTGAACAGAAAAAAATGTATGTTCACAAAACATGCAGTGTTACAGTTTGAAAAGTTTTGAATAAAACTTGCACATTTGCTTTGCTTGTCCTTCTTACGGAATAATTTAAAAAACTTTTTACAAGACAAGTTTTTAAAAGAAAAGTAAAGATCTCCATTAAGCTAAGAATGAGCAAAGCAAATTGAAATAATTTCCAAGTGTAAAACTACCACAAATGACTATTATTAAATAAATGAAACTCGCAACCAAAAGAAATTACAATAAATAGCCAAGTCAAACTCAAAACGAGAAAGATCACGGATACGTGTTTATTTGCTGTTATTTTTTAACCAGGGGTCATTGCGCAAGCTAAGGGTATTAAGGTGAAGCTTTTAAGGAATATTTAGGTGGATTTTGAACTAATCCAAATCAAACTATGAACATGTGGACTTTCAAAAGGGTGACAAAGCGATATCTTAAGAACAACTTATATTATTAAGTTAGACCTTTGAGGGTACGTTGTGGGGGATTTTGAACTAGCCAGAAGCACTATGTGTATACTGCTAATACGAACACTACAGTTACTGTAATAAATGATGCTAAGCGTATTAAGTTGAAATTTTTAAAGAACATTTAGGACGAGTTTCAATGAAACAAAAAAAAACTGTATGCATGCAAGGTTTTCAAAAGGGCATATAGCAATATCATAGGCAGCACCCCTCCACAATAGCTAAGAATATCATCAAAATTTTTAAAGGAGATAATTCAATCTACAATTAAAAGTTCTGGTGCCCTTTTTAAGAGTAAAAACGAGATTGGAGGGTAAGCAGCTTACCATCCAACTTTAATGTTGCTTTAAACTAAATCAAAAGGTATTGTGTTTATGGTTGCCAATAAGAAACTTCATTAATATATCGAGAACAATTGAGGGTATTAAGTCGAAACCTTATAATCAGGAAATGGGAGGCGTTGACATAGTCGATAATTCTTTGTCGGCATACAGACAAATTTTGCGAGGAAAAACGTGGTATTGGATCATAGGCCAAAATCTTCTTTGCACGCTCATGGTCGCAGCTCGGCGGTTCTACCGTCACTTGTATGATGGTGACGTGGCTGGAAAGGTCCCACAGCTTGAATTCCTCCGTAAAGTAGTTCAGGGTCTTTTCAACAACGAAACCTACCATGCAGGTCATAGTGGGAGCTCAGGATCTTTACGGATCTACCCTGAGATGTCAACCGCTCATGTACTGGTGACAGCAAAGAATCAGGGTTCATGTCAAGTATGCAAAAAAAAAAAAAAAAATGCACGGCTAGAGTGCAGAGAGTGCTGCGTCAAACTTCACTTGCAACGGTGCTACGATCAATTCCAGGCCTAACTTGGATTCGTCTTTAATACTTATTTTCGATAAACATGGCAAACGACATGTATCCATATATTTCCAGAGACAACATTACCGCCCAAAGTTCCCATATGGGAACATAGCACCATGGTTACACCGTTGGTGTGAAAAAATATTTTGCACCACAAATCTTTAAGCTAGAACCCTATATCACTGCACTGAAACAAACACCGCAAAATTTTACCAGTAACTGGTCTTGGGCGTTAACGGGTTAAGACAGATTTCTTCCGTATTGATTTTTCGTCATTTATTTCCATTACCCATGTTCCTAATAAAATAGATTTGCTGAGTGCATTAGGAAGGGTTCCTACCCCCTCTGCGCGTGACAACCCTGATTCTCCGAACTTTAGGTTGATGTTCACGATATTCAAGCCGACATTGTTACTTTGAGGCATCAAATGGCGTAAATATTAGCTTGGTGTGGTTTATTTCCTCTTGCTTCAAAATGGAAGTAGAACTCATAATGTTTGTTGTAATGACGGAATTTTAGGTTTTTAGTCCTGTGATGTCACAGCAGGTGTCATTTTAGCTTAGTATTACGGGATCCAAAATTCAAAATCCGCCTTAGCAACATACTGCAAGGCCGATGCAAGGACCTTTGTAGTTAAGAGAGGTCGCCACTCCAATCCATTACTTATAAGCAATTTTCACTTTTCTAAAATATCCAAATCAACGCAGCTACCCCGGGAGATAAAGAAACGAAGCGTACAACCGTGAAAATCCTTCTAAAGATCAAATTTTAAAAACAGTTTTCCCTCCTTAAAGATTTAGATAACAATTAGCAAGTATTTCAGTACCCTTTATGGCTATGAACGGTTTCATCTCTTCCGTGAGTATTTGCCCCCCCCCCCTCATAACAAAAAATAATGATGAACCCTTCAAGCTACAAAATTAAATGTCTGAATAAATTCTGGGACCTCTTGAGTATTTCAGCAAGCAAGCCAACAAATATTTAACTTCACTGGAAAAGAAAATTCTAAAAAAAAATATTTTCAATGACCGTAGTGAGCAAAGCAAGGGTAATAGCCGATGGTTAAAAAATTATCTTATTATGAATGAGCCTATGCGTAAAGACCGAAGGCCTTAGCTTTAGATTAATTTTAATAACTTTGTCCAAAAAAGAAGTTTTTCAAAAGAAAGTAACAAGCTACAATAAACCAAAATGATCAAAAATAAAGTCAAGTAACCGTCCAAGCGTAAACAAAGCCCGCTTTAAGTCTTTGGCATCCCCCCAAGTCCAAGCGCTTTAGACGTCCATAGGTCAAAGCAATTTACGGGGAAATATCCGAAAATTCGGGGATAGTTAAAGGCCTAAACAAAAGGCAACTGATGAGTGATGAGCCAAAAATAATGCAAGAGACGCAACAATAATTCAACTAAGATGAGTAGGGCTGACACCCTCCGTGCATTCTAGAGACAAAAAATAATTTGCACTTTAGAAAACCAAATGCATTTTAAATATTTTCTCGTTTTTTAACTTTAAGAAATCCGAAGTTATTAAGAATTGTCAGCAATTAATATCAGCAAATATATTTATGGTAACCGACGTTTACCCCCCCCCCCGGTGATTACCGCACAAGAACAAAATCCCCCAGAAAATACCATCCCCGTGAAAAATACCCCCCAGGAAAATACCCCACCCCCGGAAAATACCCCCCCCTGTGGAAAATAACCCCCCACGTAGAATTTACCCCCGGGAAATAGCCTCCGTGGAAAATACCCCCCCTGTAAATACCCGGTGTTTTTATTAGGCTTTTTTTGTTTCGTAAATAATGCGCTTTTTAAACTTAATAGAAACAAGACGTGTAGCTTGTAGCTTCATAGATCTAGGTCTCATCAATACTTCACAATATATTATTAAACCCCCAAGGATATGGCCAAAGGATAAATTATCCTCTCGTTTTATCCTTAATTAATTCTTTTTTTTTATTTACTTTTCCTATGAACATGATACAAAAGAGTCCGATTTGGTGCAGACCCTTAATTGGTCCTAGCAAATCTCACCTTCGCGGGACAAGTGACTAAAAACCCGCGTGGCAGGATTTTTGGGCTATAATGTTTCAAATCTCGCTAGTTTTGGGCTAGTTTTGCACCGTTGGAATCAGCATGGTCCAAAATCTTTTGTAGGATAATTACAAACCCCCACCTTGAACACCAAGGAAAATGACTATTTTTGCATGGGTAGCACTGATCTGTCTCCCTTTTTTTTCTTATTTTTCCGAAGGGTTAGGGGGTGGCCAGAGCATCATAGAGAGGTGTGTAATAGCTCATTCGAAAGGGAATCAAATTTGTAAGTGCCCTTTTTAAGTGATCAAAAACATTGGAGTGCAAATAGCCCACCCTCCTCCCTGCAGGCCCCCTCCCTCACAACTATTCCTATAAAAATTTTGAGATAGCCATTTTGTTTAACATAGTTCAAAGGTCCAATATATATGGTTTTGATGACGTTATGCCCCTCCATAGTTCCTGAGGAAGGACTGTATGTGGTATCGGGCGTATCGATATGGCGCGTATCGGTATCGTGCGTATTGGTATCGCATGTATCGTATCGGGAATATCTTTATCCGCTATTGTTGTTTTTTCAGTCATTTTCTTGGCTCATTTTTTAAAGTAGTCCCGGCAAGGTATCATGGTTGCACTGGCAGCTGCAACCTAGTAAAGAGCGAACCACAGACCATAGTAACCAAAAATTAAAAAACGCGTTTTGAATAACACTGCCTAGTGAAAAAAATTCTCGTCTGACACTGACTCAGGAGTGTCAACTATTATTTCGGTTCCTCTTAAAAGTAAGTTTATTGCGAAAAGAAATTTATGGTGATTTCAAAAAACAGCCTCAAACCCCTCGAAAATGGCGTCAGCTCAAAATAAAAAGTGTACCATTGGAATTAACATGGTAAAAACCTTGTACAGGGAATTTACAGTCCCACCCCCTTAAAAAAAAGTAAAAACAATTTTTTACGTCGGTCTCACAGTTATGTACCTCGTTTTCGTGAGGTTTTTTCTTTCTTCCTTTTTTTGTCAAAAGGCGAAGTGGTGAACCACAACATCATAGAGAGATGCTTAGTGGCTCATTATAAGTCTATTTGTCATATATACGCGCTTTTATAAATTCTACCATCTGCAAGTGCCTTATGGCACTAAAATGGCACTTTTTGGGCTATTTCTCAAAGGGTGGCACTAGCAGGCTACCAGAATATCGTTGGCAGATCTCTTATAGCTCATATAGAAGATATTGCACATATCTACGTCTTCCATATAAATTCCACCATCATAAAGTTGAAATGGCACTAAAAACGGCCCTTTTGGTGTCGTGTCTTAAGTGGAAAAGCTGCACTGTAAAAAAAAATTGATTTCCAACAAAATGTTTTGCTCGAATTCAAACAAGTAAAAAAAATCCAATTTTTCTATTGAAATTGTGACTTGCTTATTGAATTCAAACAAGTCACAACAAAAATCCAATTTTTCTGTTGGAATTGTGACTTGCTTATTGAATTCGAACAAAATATTGAAATTATTAAGATTTATGTACTTTTCAGTAAAAAAATGTACTTTTCACCGTAAATAGGTTATATCAATCAATACGGTTTGAACTTCAACAGTAGTTTGAAGTTTGTTGAATATCATTTTTAATTTGAACATAGGACCTTTGAAAGTAATATGTTCAGTATAAGTTCAATTCAAATATTTGAATTATAGCAGAAAAAAGGGAATGGTAATTGAATTTTTAGTATAAAAAGATAATCGCTTTTTTAAAATACATTTTTTGTGAGTTTCTGTAGGTAGAAAATTTCTTAAGATGCTACCCTAACCTTAACAGTACTAACGGTGAAAATATATTGCTTTCTGAATTTAATTTTTTCTAATTTATAACCAAAATACTTTTTTGGGAACAACTTATGTTTTTGCGATGAACGTCATTTTTGTAATGAGACCCAAAAAGCGTTAAAAAAAAATCTTCCCTGGATTTGCCATAAATTTGCTGCTTACGCTGAATAACAAAGTAAGAAAATATATCAAATAAAATAAGACGCCTGTAAGGGTATTTCAGTCCTTTACGTACACATAAAGGAACCAACAGCCTCCCCAAAAAGAGAATTTTCTAAAATGGTGCACATTTCAACTGGACTCAGAAATACTACACTTTAATAGCATGAATCGTGCTTCAAAAACTCCAGTTTGCTACAGGACTGATTAAAAAAATAGAAAGTTAGCCCAATAAGTTTTATCAAACAGTTCATAGTGTTAAACTGTAGTTAAGGAGCGACTCAGTTCAATTGTAACCGAAAGGGATTAAGAGATTTTGCTCAATTGCAACCGAAAGGGATTGAGGATTACGGGATTTTGAAAAAAAGGGAGCCTGATTTTAGAAAAAGGGAGAAACATCCCCCAAAAAGTCAATAGATCTTAATGTAAATCAGACCTTCAGATTCAGCGTATCAGAAAATGTTATTGTGGGGGTTTATGATCTCCTATCTGCACAAATGTGGAATTTATATTTTTGCCAGAAGACTGATCATGGATGCGTTTCTATTTGTTGTTTTTTTGTTCTAGTGTCCTTTTTAAGAGACCGTAAAGATTGGAGGGCAACTAAACCTCCTCCCAAGACATAATTTGTCTCTTATTTTGTTTTCGAATGTTATGACTTGAGATCAATTTAACAAAAAAAAAAGTCATCTCCTTCAACTACCTACAAACGTATAATACAGAAGTAGATTTAGTGTTAACCCCTTTAAACGACGAAGCGACGATTTTGCCTAGGGGGCATTCAGATCAGAGAGAGAAGGAATTCTGATTGTGATGGTAAGACAACTAATGTTAATTTTTGAAAGCTCTCCCATTTGTTCAAAACTGTTACAACATGGAGCAATGGCGTAAGGAATAAATTATTTAACAACGTAATTATGGCTTGTCTAAGTATGGAGTTTTAAAGTGTGAGAAATATGACAGTTTTACTACTGATGACGGTCACTGCATATGTGACCGAAATATCTGGTATTTTTTTGAATTTCTGTCACTGTTATCATCATCACTGTCTATTAAAAGGATTTTATCCCCATTTGAACTTTTATTTATCGTGAGAAATATGGAGTGCCTAAAATTACCAAGTGTCTTGAAAACATGGAGCCTTGGACATAAAAGAATGGACAATTTTCAAAGTATGGAATTCTATGGTTTGAGAAGCATAAAGTTGTGAAAATTACAGTTTCCTAAACCGCTGTACACCAAAGTATAAACACATACTGACCAAGTACTGACAAAACTCTCCAAAAGTGACCCCGCGTACCTCAGCGCCTCTAGAGGGTAAATGTTGTACTACTTAATCGCTTCGAGCAATTAAATTTAATACAGCTTTTACGGAACAAGTATAATCACCTACGGAACTTGTGATTTAGTCGCCAGGTTCGCATAGGTATGGAATCGTCTCCGGAGACGCGGACAAAGGGTCACTTTTTTTGTGTTGAGAGGATAGGTTTTGTCAGTACTTGTTATATGTGTTTATACTTTGCTGTACACACATCTTTTCAAGGACTTAAGGAGCAAAAAGGCATGCATAATTTTCCTGCCAGGAGGTCTACCAGCTTAAAGTCAATTTGCGTGTTTAGCTTGCCAAGATTTTACCAAGCCTATCTATGCCAACTTTGTTCTGACAAAAAAACTAGGTTTTTCAACTGAAATTAAGGAGCAACATTGAAGCTTAAAACGAACAGAAATTATTTCGTATATTAGGGGTGTTCCCTCTTTTTAATCTCACGCTCTTCACGTTAAAGACCTCTAGTACCTTTATAAAAGCTTCTTTTTCTAATTAAACGGCCTTTGTGTTTCAGGGTTTGTTATTAAATAATAGGGACAAAAAGTCAAACTTTAGCGTAATAAACCAGGCATTGAGGAGGGGGCGATTTCTCTAAGATACAGAATAATTTATATGTGTTGTAAGTCTTAATGTTGTTCCTTACTTTCTGTTGAAAAAATAGTTTTTAAACTTAATTAATGATCATTTTTCAAATAGGGCCGGGAAATCAAGATTCCCTCAATGGGAAATTTCCTCCCCACACAGAAAAATCATCAAAATAAAGCTCATCTCGTAATTAAATACAACCACCCAGTCACCTAGAAAATACCACGTGGACAATTTCATCGTCGCTAAAAACCCTCCAGAAAAATTTCTTGCAGACAATTCCACCAGAAAAAATCTCCTTGACATAGCCTACTTTCATTTTAAAATAATTTAATTTCTGATCGTTTTTCAAATCATGTCAAAAGTCCCCCTCCGTGTGAAAATTTGCTCCTGTAGGAAATTCCTCTTTGGAGAAAAACTTCCGTGGAAATTCCCCATTCCATGGAAAAATCCTTCAGACAATTCTAACCCCGCTAAAAATTGTCTGTGGAGTATCTCCATATGTTAAATTTAGTCGACAAAGTAAGACAAATAGAAAGAATTTTTTATAGGAATTCTGGAAAATTCTCCGAGTGTAAAATTTCCCCTGGAAACCTCACCCCTGAAAACTTCCTTAACAAAGAAAAATTCACACCGTGGAAAATCCCCCAGGCAGACCCCCCCCCCCCACATACACAAAATGCCCTTAATTCCCAATAACAAATGCAATACGGAAATAACGGATAAATTTCGTAACACAACCCTTTTCCCAGAAGCTTTGGGAGGTTAAGATAAGATAGGATTTATTGCAAAAAGCCTCTGGGACATAGCAACAAATAATACAATATATACGCAAACACTCAGGAACAAAATACAACTTTTGATAGTAAAAATCAAAAAAGCAAAAAAGAAAAAGAACAACAAAACGAAGAAAAAGAAACACACCAAGATTCGACTTTTAACCAACAAACACCATATATTAAAATTCAAATCATAAAAATAGTATCAGGCTATCCCCTCAAACATGATTCCCTATATTTAGTCCCTAAGCGGAGAAACTTACACAACTGTTTAATAGCACATGCGTTCCTCCCAGCCATCCACTCTATTAACCAGCATTGGCTCCCACACACTTGTCTAAAACATTCATCCTGCTACTTAGACAACTCTATACACTTGGATACAAAATGAAATAAATTATCATTCACCAATCCAAAAATTTCGTAAAAACAAGGGCCAGCCACAGTAGAGAGGGGGGTACCAGCGCGGACGGGTCACCATATATAGGCATAGAGTCCCTAAGGAGAACACGTAGTTAATGGGGTCAATGACCTCTTTCTCCAGGTGTGTTTTTGGCCAAGTGCACGCTAGGGGAGAATGTTATGATCTAGGAAAGAGTATTTGTTGTTGTTGTTTTTGGCCAAGTGCCCGCTAGGGGAGAATGTTATGATGTCAGGAAAAAGTATTTGTTGTTGTTGTTGTTTTGGGCAAGCTCCCAGGGAATGTCAAGGGAGATCACTTGGTTAATCAAAGTGAGGCCTCTGTGCTGTCAGTCATTAATCAAATTGTTTCCAAGAAAAGTTGAAGAGCGTCTGACAGTTGACGTGAAGTTATTTAGGCTCTTTGATCTATTTGCAAAGAGAATATTTCCGGGGCAAAATTTACATCACACGTGACAGATGATGACATGATTGATTGATGACATGAAAGGGGAATTAATTTGTTGTTTCTAAGCGGGATTATTGATTCGCGAAAGGGTGATTAATTTGTTCTTTCTAAAAATAATCGTCTCCGAGAAAATGTTTTAATCTTTGCAATGAAGAGATTGATTCAAGTAAGTGTTTCAAAATAATTTGAAATTTGTCAGTCCAAAGATGCCAAAACAAAAGAAATACGCTGAAGTTACGTTTAGGGACTATTTAGGCAATACTGTTTTAGCCATTATAGGGATTTATATCGGCGAAAAAGTTAGAGATATTTTAATAGATGATTTAAAAGATGGTTTTAGAAGAGAATTTGAGGGTAAAAATCTCTGGTCAGTATAATACATAAGTTGTATTTTAACAGTGTTGTGAAGTCCTCTACTCCCATCCAACCGGTGCCTCCTACCCCACCCCAACCCCGGAAGAAGCGCCTCGGTCCCAAAGTCCCCCCGGGGGCCAACAAGATCCAAACGCTCCCCACCAGCCCCCCGGCACTCCCCCGACACTCCCCCATTTCCCCACGGGTCCATCGGCGCTCCCAGGCACCAATGGGCCTCAATTGCCCCACCAGACCCCCAAAGGCCCTCCCCAGACCCCCAAAAGCCCGCCCCGGGCCCCGAAAGGCCCTCCACCAGTCCCCAAAGGTCCACAGGGCTCCCAAAGGACCACCCGGCCCTAAAGGGCCCCCCAGACCCCCAAAGGGCCCCCGGCGCCCCAAAAGTCCCCTGAGCCCCCATTTTTAATACTTTTTTATGGCTTCATTATATCTTTTCAGAACAAGTTATTTTCTTAATGTCCATCCTAAACCCATTTTACAAGTTGAAGTACTAATCCATTTCACCCACAACTATACTTTACTGCTTTTTGAATGCTCCAACACCAAGCAATACTTTTCAATGGCATTTCAGAACAAGTTCTTTTCTTAATGTCCCTCCTAAACCCATTTTACAAATTGAAGTACCCATCCTTTACACCCCAACTTTACTTTACAGCTTTTTGAATGCTGTAACCAAGCAATACTTTTCAAAGGGCATTTCAGAACAAGTTCTTTTCATAATATCCATCCTAAACCCATTTTACAAGTTGAAGTTCTCATCCTTTTCACCCATAACTTTACTTTACAGCTTTTTGAATGCCCAACACCAAGTAATACTTTTCAAAAGGCATTTCAGAACAAGTTCTTTTCTTAGTGACCGTCCTAAACCCATTTTACAAATTGAAGTACCCCTCCTTTTCACCCACATCTCAGTTAGAGGTAACAGTTTGAAGTTTTACCTTATAAAATTAGCTAATAGTTTCAGTTTGGTTTAGTTTTATTTAAGAGTTTAGAGTTTTTTTTTAGGTTATACTATTAGCTTTCAGTTTTCGATAGAGCTCTAGTTTAGTTTAGTTTTAGTTAAGAGTTTAGAGTTTTTATATTAGAGTCTCATCTTAAATTTTTAGTTCGGCTTTGTATTATTTCAAATTTTAGAGTTTTTTTTATATTAAATTATTAGGTTTGAGTTTTTGCTAGAGTTATAGTTTAGTTTATTTTTTTTTAAGAGTTTAGAGTTTTTAGTTTAGAGTTTTATTCAGAGCTCGAATTTAGTGTATTCTAGCTAAAGTTCAGAATTTATAGTTTTAGATTATATTCACAGCATATAATTTTATTTAAAGTTGTAGTTTGTTTAAGTTTTAGTTAAAAGTTTCGAGTTTTAGCTTAGAATCTTAGATTAAAGTTTTTGTTAAAGTTGAAGTTTAGTTTAATTTCAGTTAAGAATTTTATGTTTTACATTTGAGTTTCAGTTAGAGTTCTAGTTTAGTTTACTTTTAGTTAATAGTTTTTAGTTTTTAGCTGTGATCAATTGATTAATGTTTAAGTTTTTTTGTTTGGTATGGATATTTCAAGAGTTTTTTTTTGCATCTTGTCTCGGCTAATTGAGCTTTCCATATGACTAGTTTAGTTTAGTTTTTGCTAGGAGCTTATTGTTTTTAGCCTATAGTCTTTGTTCCGATTTATAGTATTAGTTCTCTGTTATTTCAGTTTAGTTAAATTTAAGAATTAGATTTTTAGCTTAGAGTCATAGATTATAATTTTACTTAAAGTTGTAGTTTGGTTAAGTTTTAGTTAAGAGTTTCGGGTTTTAGCTTAGAGTCTTAGCTCAGAGTTTTTGTTAGAGTTTTAGTTTGGTTTAGTTTTAGTTAAGAGTCTAGAGTTTTAGCTTAGACTCTTAGCTTAGAGTTTTTGTTTAGTTTAGTTTAGTTGAAAGTTTAGAGTTTTTTTAGCTTAGAGTTTTAGCTTAGAGTTTTAGTTAGAGTTCTAGTTTGGTTTAGTTTTAGTTAAAACTTTAGAGTTTTTTTTAGCTTAGAGTCTTAGCTTAGAGTTTTATTCAGAGTTCTAATTTAGTTTAGTTTAGTTGCAGTTCAGAATTTAGAGTTTTAGCTTAGAGTCATAGCTTATAATTTTACTTAAAGTTGCAGTTTGGTTAAGTTTTAGTTAAGAGTTTCAAGTTTTATCTTAGAATCTTAGCTTAGAGTTTATGTTAGAGTTGAAGCTTAGTTTAAGTTTAGTTAATAAATTGATATTCTACCGTTGAGTTAATGTTATGGTGCTTGATTATTTTACTTTTAGTTAAGAGTTTAGAGTTTTTAGATTATATTCTTAGATTAAAGTTTTAAGTTTGGTTTAGTTTTAGTTAA
>NW_028300456.1:185669-222291 GCF_049724085.1 Artemia sp. Qi Xiang Cuo
ATTAGATACAGGTAGATTGCATAGCAGTAAAATATTGTAATGGTTTGTCTTCTTCTTCTTCTTCCTATTTGGATTAATATGGAGACGCTTTCGCATAATCTCACCAATGGAATACATTTCTGGGTACTGCAGTAGGTTGCTAAATCGGCTCGATACATGTGACCCGTGTTACCAATTCTAAGGTCAAATCCACTTCGCCACTACAGGATGTATTGGTATAATAGTAATTAAGAGGGAATAGTCCCCAATTAAAGTCCAGAAAGGACCAGGTCTAATCTAAAATCATTAAAAATAGCAAACGATAAAGATGTTAAAGTCTTTTTAGGGCTTCCTCTAAGATATCGTACCTTCGATCTATAAGCAATTATGGATTAACTGAAATTGTAAATTTAGTTTTGCTTGCTAACCTAAGACTTGCATACACTGCCCGTCACAGACTTTTTCCCGATAAACTCTTATGCTTTTTCACTCCGTGCTCCTCTATGAGTTTTGTTCCTCTGTCGATTTTTTTTCTATTATTCGTTTTTATAATGTTTGTTCCATTTTGTTTTCATGTAAACGTCTTCATTTTCACATTTTATTTTCTGTTTACTTGCTTTGTCTCTTTGTTTGTTTTCTTTTTTATATTTATTCTTCTTTGTTTTGTTTTTAGGTTCACACAAGCTATGCTTCCGAGTCAAAGCTAAGTAATTGATTATCGTTAAGTAATAAATTCAAATAAATCGAAAATAAAAGTGTGGTAACAATTAGTGATAAATTAAAAGTTAAAGAGAAAGGGGCAGAACATTTTGAGAAAGTGCTAAACTCTTGTAAAGCTACTGTAAATGCTAAAAAAAATGAAGGAAAAAAACTTTGTGACTCTTTCGAAGTAAAAAAAAATACTTATTTTGTGAGGAAGAATTAGAGTTGGCAAAACATGGATTAAAAATAATAAAACCCCAGGTGCTGTTAATGCGGTAAATGAGTTTTCGAATAGGGTTCATGCAAAAGAGCAAGCTCGTAGCAATTTTACAAAACTCAAGTTGACCAATCTATAAGGAAGGTAATCAGAGTGAGAATTGTAATTTCTCGGGGACTAATTTTATTTCTTTAGGAATCAACTGACTTATCATAATGATGCATTTGGGACTTAGAGAGGCAGTTGATACAGTTTTAAGAGACGAACAGTGTCCCGTTGGGGTGGGGAGAGGTTTTTTCGATAAAATTTTATTCTTAGATTATTAATTTATAAGCTATTGAGTCTCAAGACCTACGATATTTGATGTCCCAATTTCAAAAACCAGAAATACTGAGTTTTGTCAATTAGTACAAGTGTTTTATACTGCCGTTAATAGCTAAATCTTTAAAGGAGTGATTTTATAAAGGGAAGGTCCTATACTTGTAAGAGGTAATAGATAAATATATTTGAAGTGGTTTGTTGAAAATGACTGATTTCTTGGTAATTGATTACATCTTAAGAAGACCAAGTCACTTCCCAAACCAAGTGTACCATAGAACCTTTTAGTAGAACTTTCCAGCTCCTCTCTGTAAAATTGTGGGATTTTGCCATTTTTGCAAGAAGACAGATCATGGATGCGCGTCTAGAGAATTTAACAGGGGGGGGGGGTGCACTTTACGTTGAACGAAACGTCCATGGAGTGGTTTCACGGGCAGGAGAGGCGTATAGGTCACAGAGGGTGAGCCAGATTTACCGGCATTATATGAAAAACGAACAGAAATTATTCGATATATGAAGGGTTGTCCCTTCCTCAATAGCTTGCTCTTTACGCTAAAGTTTATCTGTTTGTCCCAATTTTGTAAGTGTCTACTGAAACAAGGAGGCTGTTTAATTAGAATAGATAGCTTTTTTAAAAATGGACTAACAGCTTTAGAGTAAAGAGCAAGGCTCTTAGAAAGGGGCTTTACTCTTTATTCTCGAAATAAATCTGCCGAAATTAATTTGAAATTTCGTTTTAATTTTTCATGATCTCTGAGCTAAATTTGAACCTGTGTTAGTTGAGAAACGTTTCGGAATAAATTTTTTTAACTGAAAGTATGGAGCGACATTAAAACTTAAAAGGAACACAAATTATTTCGTATATGAAAGGGGCTGTCCCCTCCTCGACGCCTCACTGCGCTAAAGTTTTTATTGTTTTGAAATTAGAGTTGTGACAGAGTCAAACTTTAGTGTAAAGAGCGAGGCGTTTAGGAGGCGACAGTCCCATTCATATAAGAAATAATTTCTGTTCGTTTTAAGATTTAATGTCACTCTTTATTTTCAGTTAAAAACTTTTTTATTTATTTAATGACGTAATAAACCTAGAGAAGAATAGGCATCAGCCAAAATTCTGAATTTTTGTTCGTTATTAGTTAGTCCTGAATATCTAATTTAATTTTTAACCGTTTTAGAACTAATTTTTTTATTTATATTATTACCCATATCTCTTGTGTTTGCTGTGATTGTTTCTTTAATTTTTGCTTGGTGTAGGCTTCATTTTATTATTTAATAGCAAGTTCTTGTTGTTTTTAGCTTGAATTACTGATTGAATTATTTTCAATTGTCTTAAATATACTAGGGGTTTTTAATTTTTTTGAAAAACTTGTTTTTGGAAATTTTGTTTTAATAAATAAGAAAAAAGATCAAATTGATTGTGGCAATTGTTGAAGTACTAGCTTTTTCTGTTGGAAGCAATCTACTATGTAAGATGATGTTGTTTATTTGCTTCGAGAGTCTCCAGATAAAGTACTATGAAAGGAACAGTTTGGTTTAAGGTTAGGAGGGGACGTGTCGATGAGACTTTGACTATTCGATATATAATTAAGAGGCACATGAGTCAGCAGTCCCTTCATCGCTTAATTTTATAAATTGTGAATAAGGTTTTGATTCAGCCGAAAGCTTTAGCGAAGGTCTTGTATCGTGTATGGTGTACCTGACAAGTACGTTGAAATGATAAGACTATGTACGAGACCAAACTTGCAGTGGCTAAGGTTGAAAATGAGGGTAGTAGCTTGTTTTCTATTAAATCTGAAGTTAAACATTTTTGGGTTTTATCGCCTTTTTCGTATTGGTCATCTTAATGGGCCTAGTTTTAATGAATAGGGTAAAGGCTATTTGAGTTTTCCCGAGCAAAATGTTAATATAATCGATGATTTTTCAAAAGTTTTCGAAGTTTAGTATTACGAAAATAGGTTTAAAAATTATTGTCAAGAAGACTAAGTTGCTTCGACGTGGAGCTTCACCTACACAGGATTTTATAACTTAAAAGATCTTTAACTATGCCGAAGAAATTTTCAATCTCAAGATTTTGATTGGACTATTTTTGGGGGAAAGGGGCATGGGAGGGGACCTAGCTGCCTTCTAATCTTTTTGGTCACCTAAAAAGGGCACTAGAACTTTTAAATTTCGTTCGAATGAGCCCTCTCCCGATGTTTAGGACCATTGGTATGGTATGATCTCCCCTTGTAAAAAAAAACGAAGAAACAATAAATAAACACGAATTCATGATCTTTCTTCTGACCAAAAATACAAAATTCCACATTTTCGGTGATAGGAGCTTGAAATCTCTATACTAAGGTTCTCTGAAATGCTGAATTTGATGGTCTGATTTACGTTAAGATTCTTTTACTTTTAGAGGATGTTCCCCTCTTTCTAAAATATGAACAAATTTCTCAGGCTAGTAACCTCTTATGGGTGACAGTAAGCTAATGGGTCGTATATATTCTCATTTAGCATAATAATCCAAATCTTTTTATATATTTATTGATATCAAAATTATGGTCTTTAGAGTCTTAGTTACTATTGAGCTGAGTCACTCCTTACTTACACTTCGTTACCGCAAATTATTTGAAAAGGTTTATGAGGCTGTTTGCCACGCTTTTGTATAATTTCTGCTTGTTTTAAAATTTACTTTAGTATTCTTTTTTATTTCTATGCGTGACAAGTTTCATTTATTCAGTCATGGGGATATCTAATTTCCTGCAGACTGACTTGCTTTTTCTTGTTATTCAAGCTCCATTTATTCATTGAAGGTAGGCTAGTTACTTTTTGCTTTAAGTTCGATTCGCCAAACGACTAAATTTGTGTAGTTTTAGATTTTTATTTTTCTCTTATTGTTTCTTGCAACATATTTTTTTTTTCAAAATTATTTTAAATAAATAAATAAATTAAATTTTCTTTTGTCATTATTACAAATCCCTTTTTTTATTTTCTGAGAGGTATAATAAAATATAGCATATTAAAGTATTTCTAAATATTAAAAAAACTGTTTAATAAACAGAACAATATCCTTTGTTTAGTTTAAAATCCATTTGCTTCTTGCCGGCGAGGCAGTTTGAAAGTATTAGAGACAATCGCAAATTTTTGTGAAAGATGTAAATTTGCAGGTGATGTTGTGTTAGGCCCGACCAATATAGATTTTTGTGGTCCAATAGCAAGTCTGATATATCGTTTGCGTACCGATATAGTTTGCTGATAAAATTTCCCTCTGAAAGCAAAAATGATACCTAAACTTTAATTCTCTTCCCAGCTTCCTGCTCACATGTTCCTCCCTTGGGTGTTACACAGCAAAGGACAACTTAAATAAGTCATTGTTGATATCCAAAAATTAGGCCGCTTACAAGACTTATTTGACTTTCTTACCCTTTTTTCTGATCAGCAAGTTGTAAGAACACACACGAAATAGCGGATGTTTTAGGAAGCGTCTATACCCAATCTAACACCAATCCCATACACCGATCTACAATTTTTAGCGGAGCCCTCGCTACCCTGCTAATGAGCCCTCGCTACCCTGCTAATGTTTATTTTTGTATTTTTATGAGCTAATTGTGACAGTTTAATTAACATAAATTATGTACTTTTTCAGTTGTGGAAAGTCTCACCGTATTATGAAAGAAGTACAACTTGGAAAGAAGAAGAACATCGTCTATAGAATTAACTTGAAAATGGCGGTTTGATGTTCTTTAAAAGAAAAGAAGAGATTCCGTGACACCCAATGTAGCACCAACCCTTTATGGCAAAATAGGATATAAGGTAGTAGACATAGATTGAGAAAACATATTTGTATCATTCCTTGGATAACGGCTGAGGGATATGGGTTGTCCTACATATAAACTCTCGTTATATAATAAAAGCAACTAAGACATAAAATATTAAATATTTAATTTTGGATTTATATTAGGTACTGGAGAGAGGCTACCAATTTTGGTGTGAAAAGTGTTCGCACTTGTAACTTATTGAATCAACTTTAATCTTGGAATTTTTTTTTTCAGAAAAACATTAGTAGTGATGAGATATACCTGTATTTGTAATTTTTTTTAATATGAATCTGATGGAAAAACTTAAAATTGCTTGAATAAATTAATATAGCTAAATCCAAGAATAGACAAAAGAATTTTATTTGGCGACACTTCTGTGCTGGAAAATGAAGTATGCTGCTTGCATGGTGACTAAAATTTTTGTGGGTCCTTGTTTTGAATTTCACAGACCCTAACTTTTCCCCACGACCCCCCCCCCCCTAAAAAGAAAAAAATACCATTCTTTATGTAATTAAATATAGGATTGAAAGTATAGTGACAATATGACCGGTAGAAAAGACCGATGAATTCTTAAAATATATTTTTGATTTCACACAACAATGTATTGAGATAGTTAATTCTAATTCCCCTCGAATCAAACTAATTTTAACAGATTTAAATCAAAAAAGCCTCCAATTAAAAAAAAAGAAAAGAAAAAAGTATAATGGCCAGTGCAAGTTCACTCTTTTTCTGTCATTCAGGTAAATAATATATTTTGTTGAGAAATTTTGTTTTTCTGAAAGAAATATAAAGTGGACTTTATAGAAGTGGGATTGAGCTAAGTTTGTTTCATTAATGAAGATTATATAATGTCATAACGTGCTTGCGTATTTATTAGCATTCAATCAGTGGTAACATCTTAGTGTAACTTCGCGGAATTTTCAAATTTCAAATATATTTTTTTTGAAAATTTTTAAAGGTCTCCGAAAATAGTTGTTTCATCCAAAAAAAAAAAATACTGAAAATAATTTTATTTGACTTCGTTAACCTGTGTCAGCTCTGTAATTGCTCATAGCTGTTTACAATTTACGCATAATATACATAATGGCTATTAGTGGTTAATTCACGTGATTCAGATAGATTTAAATCTGTTCTCCTATCTAATCACTTTTTATTCTCAAAATATAAATTGTTTGGTTAGCTATCAAACAATTTTTCAACATTATTTTCGCAATAAAATATAGAGTGTCCTGAAAAATTGATCTTTCTTTTTTTTCAATTGATTATGGCTTTATATCTGAAGTCCTTTTTTATGGGAAACAAAATAAACATTTAGCTTTTTATGTAAAACAGCACTTTTGTTTAAAGGTTTTGTCAATTGAAAATATAGGTCTAAACTTGGGTATTAAGACAAGTAACAACAATAAAGAAAGACAGAATTTTAATGATTGTTTTAAGAACTATTCTTTATTGAAAAATAATAATTAAAATTTTTATGAGGGAAACAAAAGGAGGGAGATCATGCTAAAAAAATTTTATTAAGATGAACATTAAGATTGTGTTTCCCCTTATAGTTGGTATATTAAATATATTCTGACTATTAGGTAAAGAGCAAATTGAGTACATATAAAGTTCTTTGGGGAAATTAACTAAATAAGATCCAACGATGGGGTATAGTAATAACGAAGTCAGCGGTTTATTGCGACCTATGGGTGAATTCATTTCTCGTTACCATTTTGGTTTTTATATTAATAGAATAAAGCAATTGAAATAGAATTAACAGGACTGGGGAGCACTTACAGCTTTTATAACTTACAACCAAATTATTTCGTCATTCTAAGATAAACAAGGGCCTACGGTAATTTTGGGATATAGGTTACTCTTAGTAAAACGCCACCACTTTTTTTCACCAAAAGTGTGATCTGATAGACAGATTTTGAATTAATCTAAGGGTGGGATCGTAGGTCATGGGACTACTTTTGTAACAAGTAATTTTTAATTGTTAATATTCTGATAACATCTTAGATTCAGTTGTTGCTACTACAACTATTACTAGTAACTTACCGCAGGACCAAGCCGCCTGGCGCCAACACTGCTATGCCCACCCTTCCTTCCCTGTCAATTCAAAACTTCCTTCTTTACATCTTTCCAAAGAATGCCTAGGTCCCTTTAATTTTTCTTTTTGACATCCTCCAACTTCCTCTGATGATGCCCTGCTGTTCGTTTAGCCCTCGACGGGTAGATAAGAAGCACAGTCTTTGGAAATATGTCATAGTTCATCTATAGAACTCATCCTATCCGTCCCAACTTGTATGTCGTCGTAGGTTTAGAAAGTGTGTAGTGGGATTGAAACACACTTTTCATAGAGCATACAATTTGAAATACGGTCAGTCAGTCGGGTACCCAAAACAATCCGTAGGCAATTTCTCTCGAAAATGTCTGTGAGAATTTGGACTTTCAGCGTTAGTAATACGGATTATAGAAAATTTTAAACAATTTGAGAAATTTGACCCTAAATGGTTTTTGGGTCACGGAGAAAAATGGTGCAACTGAGGAATCAACTCCCAACGAAACATCCTTATTACCGTAGTAAAGTACGTACGAGCTCAAAGGAACTCTGGAACGTAGTACGAGCTCAAACTAACTCTGGAAAGATGAGCGGAGGGGGGGGGGGAAGAAAAAATAATAGCGGTTGTGGATGGGTGTGTGGGGAAATATTTTAAGATATATTCGGGGAAATACTGGGGAAATATCTTAAGATATATATATAGGGGAAATATTGAAAGTTGCATTCCACTGTCTTATTAAAAAATTTCCCTACCGTTCTACTTGTTGTTTAAAACAAGTTATGGCTATGTAAGTAAGTAAGCAATGGAGTATTGAACTTTTAAAGTACATATTGTTATTGTATATCTCCATTTCATATTACTTAATCCACAAAGGGTCATTGGGGGGGGGGGATTCGGGCCGAGCCATCCTGTTTTGGTGCACTCCCGGCCGGCGGAATGTTCCTAGATTTCTCCCGGTACCTGTTGACATCTGGGTCGACACTGGCTGAGTTTACAGAGATACACCACTGCACCGTCCCCCCCCCAAAAACCCCGGGACACCAGGAGCCTAACCCCGGCGTTTCGGACAAAGGTTTCCAACTCTGGATTTGTCTCCGGCGGTTCTTTGCGTCCCCCCCTCCAGAAAATGCCTCCGGGGGTATTGTCTAAAAATCCGGAGTAACAGTTTTAGCAGAGTTTACATACAAAAAAAACTTTCCTCGTTTGCAATGCATGTTTCCATTTTTATGAGAAACCAAGTGTTTATGGTTTTGGTTCATTGGGGAATTTAATCTACAAACTGAATTACTGGGCCTTACAACTGTGTTGAACAAAAAGTCAATATCAAATTTTTGATTGGATGTGTTTGGTAAAATGATGGACAGAGGGGGGGGGCTTGGGGCCCTCTAATCACTTTTGATTCTTAAAATATATTAAATTTACAAAATACAAAATAATTTATCGGTGATATTTCAGACAAATTTTGGGGGGTAATTTTTCTTTTTTCGTTTTTTTTAAGGAAAAATTAAAATAAATTATATAAAAATTATTTTTTTATATGGCAATAATTTTTTCTGCCCTGCTTTGAAATGGGCATTAAAACTTAGGATATCTAATTGAATGAGCTTCTTTCGAGGTTTCTACGAAAAATCTTTCCTCGCGAAGTGCGTTGGTATAAAAAAATAGTATTTGAGTAACAGGCTCATATATTCACAGCATTTTCAATTATGATAAAGTCTTTTTTTAACCCCTTTTCCCTAAAAAAGTTTTTTTTCAATATATATGACGCAAAATATTGTGTGGGGGGGGACAGTTTCCTCCCCTATTTATGTTATCGATGCCTGAATGTGGCATTTTTAGAAACATAAACTGACAGATTTGCAGTTTCTGTGGCATTTTCTTTTATTAGCCTATTTACTCACTAACAGCCCGGGACGGGGCTAGGGGGGGGGGGGGTAAAGGGAACAGTTTTCTTGGGCAAAGTCAGCGGTCTAATTCATGCCCGTGCATTTAGGGGGTAAGGCAACGTGTAATTTTAAGTAACTCGGGGGCGGAGGAGGGGGGGGTCAAAAGTTCGTCGTTTTTCGTTTTTTTCTGCAATAGAAGCAAAAAAAAGACTTAGGAAAGTACCCCCAAAAATGGTATTTTTCAAAATCTAAAGGGAGAATAGGCGGGAGATTCCCTCTGTTCTATATCTTTTGCATATTTTTATTCAGGTGAGGATAGTATTTCCTTTGCAATACCTAGTTAATAAATCGATCTTGAAGTATCTTTTTTTTTCTTTTCGGTCACTTATTCAACTTATTCAACTAAAACTCGGGAAGAAATTAAAATTGAGTAAAGGTATAAAAAAGGTATATGTAGTTCACAGTTCATATATAATCCAGTATGATCATTCTCTATCTCACCCATTATAAAAACCCGGACCGGGGTGCGAGTGCTCCGGAGAACGTTTTTGCAGATATAAACATAGGCGAAGTCAGATTAGTAGGGATGAAGGTTAGTCTGTTTCCGTCTGTTTCCATCAAAGTGCGTTGTAACAATCGGAAACAGACTAACCATTATCCCCGCTAATGCAGAAATAAGTGGGAGGAGCTTTTTGTTTGCAACGAGAACGAAGACCAGAAATGAGCTGCGATAAGCTTACTGGTATATTCTGTCTACTGTGATGTAGTTGTACAAACATTGATAAACATTGTTAGAAGCTATTTTTCAAATATGAGATTACAAGATAGGTAATGCATTGTTATTTAAGTTACAAAAATGTTTGTGCCTTCTTGCATACTAATAAAGTTGTTGCTGGATTAAATTCAGAAAATTCGTTTCTCGACTTTTTTCTTTTAATAGATTTTCTGAATCCTTACCACTTTAACTCCCCCCCCCCCGCACCTACGATAATGCTGGTATAAGTTTTTGGACCTCCTCCCTTGATAAGTAACACCATGGTATCACAAATAAAAACTTCTATTACGTGATTCTCATAGTCTTTGATCGGGATAGGTGTCTCCTATACCCCCCTAGCAATGCCGCTGGCCGTTTGTGAGAATCAGTTTAATTAAAGGAAATATAGTCGTAACTGCCAAAATGGGTCAATTTACGTTTCGAAAAAGTACATATTTAGGCATCACTGAAAATTAGGGGAGGAAAATGTCCCCGCCCCAGATTCAGACGAATAAGCTCGGGATAATTTAGGACAAATTTTAGATGGTTGACCTAGGGCCATTCGCCCAATTATGAGCCATCCTAAACATTGAAACTTTTTTAATTGTTAAGAATAATTTTATCAAATTATCAAGAATTTTTTTTTACAATCCCCCCTAGACTGTGACCTTTATTTTAATAAGTTAAAGTCAAAACTGGAACGTCAAGAGCGGGGTATTGAGGAGGGGTAAGCCCCCCTCACATACGTAATAATTTTGATTGTTTAAATTTTTATTTTGTTTTTATTTTTATTTGAAATAATTTTCGTTTGGTCTATGACGCGTGGGATTATGAAATAAGAAAAAAAATTTTTTTTTTTATTTTATTGTTCATTTATAGTGATAATTGCAAAATTCATTCCAAATTTAAAGTGATAAGTGTGGAAAATCATTTCGAAACTAAGATGAGCACACAATTGCATAAAACCTTCCTTCAACTGGAGGTTTCATGGACTCTTAAGATCACTCCCAGTCCCTGAAAGGGCCCTTTTCTCAAGATTACCCGATAAAAATTTTGAGATATCCGTCTTGCTCAAAACAATCCAAAAGTTAGATAATTATAACTGATGGGTTGAGGAAAACCCCCCAAAGCCAGCAGGACAAGGTGTGCTTGTGATGCAAGTTACCCATTTTTAACATATAAGGCATTAAAGAAACAAGGCATATTAGATCCTGAATATAAAAAAGCTACTAAGGTGAAACTTTAAGGACATGTTTAGAGGGATGTTGAACACAATCAAAACAAACTGTGCTTTGTGGTTGTGAAAAGGCAACATCAAAAGATCTAATTACTGTGCCTCCTTGAAATTTAGGAGGAATAGCAATTAGATCCTCTACGATGTATACTAAATCATTAGACACTTTGTATATCTACTTACTTACTTCTTACTTAACTCCCATCCGGCCGGATTGGCCGACTCGGGGCTTCTCCTCTTACTGAACTATGGCAAAGCTTCTTATACGATTCCCAGTTCGCTGCATTCTGAAGGAGTACAGACAGGGGATGGCTGGGAAAGTTTTCCCTCCAGCGCTGGGGAGGTCGTCCTTTTGGGCGGGAGGCATCAATCTTTCCTTCAAATGCAATTTTTGGAAGTTGGGCTGGGGACATCCGCTGAACGTGGCCTAACCATCGAAGCTGTTGAAACTGGATGGTCTGCATGATGGTCTGGGAATAGTTGAGCGAAGACAATAGCCGTTCGTTTGATATTCGGTCAAGGTAGGTGATGCCAGCAAGCTTCCTGAGGGATTTTGTTTCAAAGGCCACCAACCGGCGTTTGTCTTTTGCTTTCAAGGTCCATGTCTCTGCTCCGTACGTTGCTACTGGAACTACAAGAGCTCGAAAAAGGCGTGTTTTTAGTTTCAGCGACAGATGTTTGTTTTTCCTGATCTAGCACAATGACTCGAAGCATGCTGAGGAAGGACAAAGCGTCGTTTAATGTCTTTTGAGGAGTCGTGTGTGGACGTCCGCTCACATCCAAGGTAAACAAAAAGGTCAACCCACACGATCTATTCCCCCGGGATCATAATTTTGCTGGGTTGAAGGCCTGTATCTATAGGCCGCGTTAATTTCATGGCTTTTGTCTTGTTAGCATTGATTTTCATCCCAAAGGAACTAGCTGCATGATCAATATCGTTAGCGCTTGATTGTAGTTCCTCTAGTTGTTCGCTTAGGCGATTAATGTCATCGGCGTGTGCAAGCAAGTCAAAGAGGTGTCCACTCATGAGTGCTCCCGTGTCATTGGGCACCAGTGCCAGTACAGCATTCAGGAATAGGCAGAACAGAGTGGGGGAGAGTATGGATCCTTGCAGCACTCCTGGAGAGGCTGAGAATTCTTAAGTAAAGCCTTCGCTTGTCTGCACCATGCTTCTCGACTTCTCGTACATGCTCTTGACAATGTCAATAATGTCAGTGGGAATACCGTAGTGTGCCAAGATGTGCCATAGGCCATCTTGCCAAATTAGATCGAAAGCTTGTTTGAAATCGATAAACAGCTGGTATAGCTCTTTCCCGAATTCCAGGTATCTTTCCATAATCTGTTTGTTCACAAAAATTTGGTCTATGGTGGATCGGTTTTGACGGAAGCCAGCTTGATATTCAGGGATTACGTGTCTTGTCAGGTTTCTGATCCGATCAAGGAGACTTTTCTTAAGGACTTTAGCTGGTTGGCAAGTAAGCGATATGGGTCTGTAGTTGTCGCATTTACTTTTAGATCCTTTCTTGTGCAAGGGCACTATGACAGATTTCGACCAAGACTCAGGGAAGTATTTTATTTCCCATACAGCTGTTACTATTTTGTGGTACACATCAACGACGATATCAGATTCCACTTTTATCAGTTCTGACTGTATACCGTCTATTCCGGGTGCCTTATTTGACTTGAGGGATTTGAGTGCGGCTTCTACTTCTGACCTTAAGGGTGGTGGGGGTGGTTCCTCATCTCTGTGTGCTGGGAACTTTCGAAGCCCTTCAGGATCTGGGTTTACTGTGAGATTAAGCTTTTCCTGGAAGTATTCTTTCCAGCGATCTCGGATTCCGGCACAAGTAGTGATTTTGTGTCCATTTTTATCTAAGAGATCGAGGCACTTCACTTCCTTGCGGTTTGTCAGCTCTCTAGCACGTTTGAACATGAGGTGTGAGTTACCCCTACGGGAGTCCTCCTCACACTGCCGACATTTTTCAATAATTATGTCTTTTAGTGCTTGGCGGGTTTTCTTCTCAATTTGACGTTTAAGGTTTTTGAATCTATCCTTGCTTTCTCGATCTTGCTTGTTTTGGAGAGTTCGTTTCTCGGTACACATATCAATAATCTCCTGGGTAATCCATGGCTTGTCTTCTGCAAATTTACAGCCGAGGACGAACTCAGCTGTCTCACATACGGCCTGGCTGCTGTGCGAAACAAGTAGATCGATGTCGGTTGGACTCAGCAGATCAGGTGTTTATTGCAAGGTCTTTGACAGTCGTTCGTTGAGCTGCATTCTGTACTCTTATCTCGTCTTAAGGTATTTAAGGGCTTCTATCCGGGATCTTGGAATTTTTTGTTTCAGCTTGACAACGGCCTTTAATCTTAGGCGAAGCAATGACATGAGGAGATTGTGATCACTATCAAAGTCCCCACCTCCTAGCGTCACTGTGTCTGTGAATGAAGATTTCCATCGGCTGGATACCAGTATATAATCTATCATGTTGGCAGTCCTTCCATTGGGGGACCACCACGTGACTTTTCTCTTTTGTCTGTGCTTGAACATTGTGTTTGTGATAAAAAGCTCGTTATATCCGCCGAATTCAGTGACTCATTCTCATATGCCGTTGATCTTTCCGATCTCAAACGTGCCCATGACAGCTTCGTTTCCGCTATTGTCACTCCCCACGGTGGCATTGAAGTCCCCGAGGACTAACACGATGTTTTTCTTTGGAATGGTGTCGACAAGGCTCTGGAGCTGAGAGTAGAAATCTTCCGACTCTTCGTCCGATCTTGATGAATCCGGAGCATAGACCTGCACTACGGAGAGGTTTTTGAACTTGCTTTTGAGTCGGATCATTATTAATATCTCCGAGACAGACACTACTGATAGAAGAGATTTTCTTGCTGCTTTTGTCAGCAAAAAGCCAACTCCTTGTCTGTGTGTTCCGTCTTGCCTTCCAGAAAGCAGGAGGGTTGCGTCTCCTATCTGTTCTTCGCTGATACCTGGTAGATGAGTCTCTGAGAGGCCGATGATTTCCCAATTGTAGCGGTTTGCTTCACGGAGGAGCATGTCTTTCTTTCCTGGTTTCGAAAGTGTCCGAAGATTTAACGTGCCGATTCTGGTTGTGATTTTTGTAGATAAAACCGGTCTAGCGTCCGTTTGTGACGGACTTGTCAAACGTTGCCTTGATTCGTTTCCAACGCTGTTGGCTGTCAATACATCGGTTGCCCCGGATGCGGTAGCTTGTCCGTCGGTTTCCCCGGACGCGGTAGCTTGTCCGTCGGTTTCCCCGGACGCGGTAGCTTGTCCGTCGGTTTCCCCGGACGCGGTAGCCCTATTTCGTGTTCTCATTAATTGCCTAGTCATAATTCATAAAGAGGAAAAGTTTCTTGGCTAGCTTTTGAAGCAACGGCAACGGCAACATACTTATGATTCTGACTATGACTACTTGAAGCTACTTGCAGTTTTACTTCTTGCAACTTTGACCACCTCTATGTTATACCAGTACTGCTTCCGCTATGTGTTTCAAAGTTATCAAATGGTTTTACCTGCAATATTTCGGGAGCGAAAAAGGGTAATAGCTTAATATTTTCAGGACTACTATTGCTACTTCTGTGACTGCAACTGCGTCTACTTGTGACAACGACGATCTTCAGCTGCAACTATAACAACTTGGGACTAATTCGAAGTGCAACTGCTTATGACTGTGGCTGAGTTAATTTGTATCTGCTATTGTGAATACTTGCACCTTTGATTGTTTGTAACTTCAACTACTTTTGACTAAGTACTAGCGAAAAAGATTACTTTTGACTATGACTTAAATCATTTAATGGTTGTTTCTTTACTAATACTGAGACTCTTTGCAACTTTCATCAGAAGTGGCCGTGATTACTTCTTACTATTACTACTTGTGACTGTGTGTACTTTAGCCCACAAATACTTACACCTGACACTATTTGCGAGTCTGACAATAAAAGACTACAACTGTGGTGACTTTCAGCTGTGAATGTAATTAGACTGTTTCTCCGGCTGCGATTGGGACTCTGACTTTTGAAACTATTGCAACTTTTGCTATTACAATTAAAATTATTGAGCTAAAAGATAAAAAAAATAACAATATCCTTTATATCAAAATGACACAGTGCATCCAGGTTGCCAAAAAAACTTATCTGCAATAAAGAATACCAAAGGTTATTAATTTCTATATATCATTGAATATTAAGTGGATGTTGAACTAAATCAGAAGATTCTAATGTTGACCTCAATCAGAAGATCTGTATGTGTATCTTTTGTCAGAAGGGTGCATCTTCAATTTTTAATAGAAAAAATTAATTCAACATTCAAGTCGAACTTAAAACAAAGCAAAAATCATTAGAAAAAGGAATTTGGCTACTGCCCCCTCCCCTAACCATAAATATCTAATTATGTCATTTGCACCTTACTAAAGATGAATTATATTAAATATGTTCTTTTATATTTACAATATTGAAAAATTCCTTTGTTAATGTTATTATTTATCAAATATTCGTTTTATATGTGCCTAGTCTTATTGATAATTATAGTCATGTAGTTTACATTTGCCGTCAGTATTCCAAAAACAAAAGTGTACGGTTCTAGACACAAAGTTTAAAAAAAAAATACACATCAAACAGTTTGTGGTAACGAACTGTAAGTAAGGAGCAACTCGGCTCAATAGTAACCAAAACTCTAAAAAATAGAGTTTTGATATCAATAGATACATCAAAAGAGCCAGGTTATTATGTTGATTCCAAACATATAAAATTCATCAAGTTTAGTGTTACCCAACAAAAGCCATGAGCCTGAGAAAATTTGCCTGAATTTTGAAATAGGGCAAAAACAACCCTTAAAATTGAAGGATTCTTAATCAAAACCACACCATTGAATTAAGCGTATCATAGAACTCTACTGTAGAAGTTTCCAGGTCCTATGTTTAAAAATGTGGAATTTTGGTATTTTTTTGCCAGAAGAAAGATCACGGATGCGTTTTTGGAGGGAATTTGACAGGGGGGGGGTACACTATGTTGGTTGAAATTTCCATGAAGTAGTTTTACGTGAAGAGGGGGGGTATATTTTACAGATGTTAAGCTAGATTTACCGGCATTATTTGAAAAAAGAGCAGAAAGTAGTTGATATATAAAGAGGTATCTCCTTCTCTAAACTTGTAACTTTACAGTGAAGTTTAAACCCGTGTCTAAATTTTTTAAGCGTTTACTGAAAAACAGAGACCTCAAGGTGAGAAGTGGAAGCTTTTTTTAAAAGTGAAAATATACATAGTGTCAAGAGCAATGTCTTGAGGAAGAGTTAGCAACTCATTTGTGGAATAAATCTGGCAAAATGCATATTCAAATTTTGTTTTAAATATTCATGCAAGGTACGGTAAATTTGAACCTGTGTTATCAGGACAACGTTCGGGAATATATCTTTTAAAATGAAAGTAAGGAGCGACATCAATAAGGTAAAAGAACGTAAATTATTTTGCATATGAAAGGGGTTGTCCTATCCTCAACGCCTCACTCTTTACGCTACTGTTTTTATTGTTTTAAAATTAGAGTTGTGACAAAGATTCAACCTTTAGCGTAAAGAGCGAGGCGTTTAGGAGGGGAAAAGGCCCTTTCATATACGGAATAATTTCTGTTCGTTTTAAGTTTTAATGTCATTCCTTACTTTCAGTTAAAAAACCTTTTTTTTTAATGACGTATTAAACTTTACTCGTTTAATTTTTTTTTTTATTTATGTTATTACCCATATCTCTTAAGTTTGCTATGCTGAGATTACTTTCAGATAAAGAACTAAGAGAAGAATAAGTTTTTGTGTTTGTGGTATGTGGTGTGTATTACTAAAATTCTAGTCTAGATCAAATATTCATATTAAACTGCGACATACTTACCTAACACACTTATATTAATTAATTTTTACGAAGTATTTTTTTTAGCTAAAAGTTTTAGCAAAAGTCCTTTATCGTGTATAGGGTACCCGAAAAATACATCAAAGTGATAAGGCTATGCACGAGAACAAAATTGCTGTGGTTAAGGTTGAAAATGAGGGTAGTAGCTTGTTTCGTATTAAATCAGGAGTTACACACGGTTGTGTTCTATTGCCTTTTTATATTGGTTATCTTAATGGACTGAGTTCTAAAGAAAGGCTATTTGAGTGTCCCAGAGGAAAATGTTATTAATATCACTGATTTTTCGAAAGTTTTCAGAGTTTAGAATTACAAAAATTGGGTTGAAAATTATTGTCAAGAAGAGTACGTCGCTTCAATTGGGAGCTTCACCTATCTAGGATTTTATAACTCAAAAGATCTATCCCTAGGGGCTGGGGGGGGGGTTCATGTTTTATCCACAGACACAGTTGGGGATCTTTAACTCTGCTGAAGGCACTGACAATCTTAAAATTTTACGAAGAATATTTTTGAGATGACGGGTCGTTAGAGGGGACCTAACTGCTCTCTAATGTTTTCGGTTGCTTGGAAAGGGTACTAAAAGTTTTAGAATTCGTTCGAATGAGACGTCTCTCGCTGTTTGGGACAGTTGGTATGACACAATCTCCCCTGTTAAAAAAAAAACAAACAAACAATAAATAAAACGAATACATGATATTTCTTCTGACCAAAAACACAAAATTCTATATTTCCGCTGATAGGGGCTCGAAATCTCTGTTCTAAGGTTCTCTGATACATTGAATTTTATGGTGGGAGTTACGTTAAGATTATTGTACTTTTAGAGGATGTTCTCCTCTGTCGAAAATCTGATCAATTTTCCCTTGTTCGGTGGCTCTTATGGGTGAAATTAAGCTAATAAGTCGGATATATTATGAATCATCATATTAAGTCAAATCTTCTGATATTATTATTGATAACAAAATTTCAGTCTTTAAAGTCTTAGTTAATTTTGAGCTGAGTCACTTCTTACTTAAACGTAGTTTCCTCAAACTGTTTAAAAAGCTTTATGAAGCTGTTTGCCACTCGTTTGTTTTTAATTATTTTATCTTGTTTTTAAATTTACTTTAGTATTCTTTTTAATTTCTATACGTGAAAAGTTTCATTTATTTAATAATAAGTGATATCTAATTTTCTTCCGTTTGACTTACTTTTTCTTATTATCTAAATTCAATTTATTCATTCAAGGTAGGCTAGTTACTTTGTGTTTTAAGTTTGATTCTCCAAATTTGCACTAAATTTGACTAAATTTGCATAGTTTTAGATTTTATTTTCGCTCTTAATGTTTCTCGCAACATATTTTTTATTTTTCAAAATTATTTTAAATAACTAAATGAAAGTTGTTTTTGTCATAAGTTCAAATCCTTTTTTTTTCTGAGTGGGATAATAAAACCTAACAGATGAAATTAATCTAAGCAACCAAAAACACAGCTTATTTAAATCGATAATATTCTTTGTTTAGCCTAGAATCAATGTGCTTCATGTCCGCAATGCATTTTGAAAATAGTAGACTCAATCTCACGTTTTCGAAAAAATACTTGAAATCTACCAAAAATATGGAACAAGTGAAAAATAATGATATTGGAAAAAATTCCAACAGATTAGGACAAATTATGCAAAATGTTTTTTTTCATAACGGTAAGTGTTTTTGAAAAAGATAGGTTTACTTTAGACATAAGAAGGCTTAACAGGGCCTACTGAGCTGCTGGTCTTCACCTACAGTTTTGTTTAATTGGGTAGAACCCATAATTTACTAAACATTTAGATGTTCGATTTTTACTGTTTACATCTAAGCATACCAATTATGCTTCGACTAAGGATTTGACCACGGAAATTGATTTCGTTTTTGACGATTACCCCACTGAGTGGCAACACAGTAATTCCGTAGTATAATATAATGTGTGCATAGTATATATGCGTATTGCTGCACCATTAATGATTGAAAAAAAAACTAATCACTTTTGTTGTAATGTTGGTTTTTAGTTAAAAAAAAGATGTAAATTTGGAGGTGATGTTGGGTCGGGCCCGACCGATATGGATTTTTGGGGTCCAATGAGTGAATTCGTTGTGTAAGTAGCGTATCGACACGATACCAATATAATATACCGATAAATTTTCCCTCCAAATAAAAAACGTTACCTAGAATTTAAACCCCCATTCTCTCCCTATATTCACAATCACATGTTTCTCCCTGGTTTATTACACACCAAATAACAACCTAAATAGCTATCCGTGTCCAAAAATTAGGTCATTTACAAGAATTGTTTGACTTTCTTTACATTTTCTTATCAGCAGCTTCTGAGCACACAACCGAAATGGGAGATATTTGCGGAAGTTATATAAGAAAAAAAAATTAAATCAAAGAATCCGGTTAAGTTATATAATCACAAATAGGCGAAAATTTAACTGAAAAAAATTTAAGTTTTTCATAAAAATTGATCGTTCTAAACCCAAATTTCAATTAATGATCTGTGCATTTTAATAATTCTGATATTAATGTGAAAACTTTGCATTGCATTTATATTGTATGATATCTTGCCAAAGAATCCTTGCTCGATATAATGGACACAGGGGTGCAGCTACAGTTTTAAGTGCAGACGAGGAATTCAAAGAATGTGTAAACAAAACTGTCCAGTACGCCGACAAATACGCAAACACAAACTAAATCTCCAAGGTAAATTTTCCAAGGTGTTGAAACGCGACGGTAACACCTTCTATTCCCCCCCTCCCCACCTTAAAACACTCCATCTCCCCTTTTGTTGCACCCCTGACTGGATATCAATGTTTTAACCGATTGAATCTTGGATCTTTAACCCACGCAAGGGAAAATTCATGAAACAGAAATGTATAGTTTAATGTATTCTTTTTAGTTGTTTTGATAGATGATATACGTTCTTGAAGTCACCACACCATATGAAAATTGTTGCACTGGATGTACATTGACAAGCATTGACTACAAATATACTTAGATTTCTTTTAACTCTCCCCACAGCAAGGTTGGGTGACAAACTTGCTACTTGTCCCTGTAAAAAAGATTCCGCTGCTGAAACGTCTATGCGACGCCCTATTATTGGCCAGCAAAGGCTTAGCAGGAACTTCATCCCCTTTTTTTGTCATTTGACTCACCTGTGCTGTTCTCCACCATAAACAGACTTAGCTGGTGGCTCCACTCACAAGGACTGGACAAGCAAAAATTATCTAAGGAAATCTGTGCCTTCTTGGGACTAGTTGCGTCGAAAAAAAAAAATCTATATCTACCGATAATCAATATCTATGTCTGAAGTTGTGCTCCAATGTTGGTCAACATGAAGATTGATCAAGTGAATAGCTTCGCTTACCATGGTGGCATAATTAGTATAGATGGTGGGTGCTGTGAAAACATAACAAACGAATTCTGTTTTATTAAACACATCGTATTATAAATAATTATCTAGATCTTAACGCTCTTGAACAGAACCCTTTGCTTAACAAAACTTCTCGCGAATCGAGGGGAATCTTACCCACAAAATTTTCAAATAAACTTTCATACCGGAAACTTCAGGTGATTTCTAAGGAAGTCTTAGAAACAACTGAAGAAAAGGATGTTTTTTTTCTGTAACATATTTTCCAGGGCTGAGTGCCAAAATAAAACGAATTTTACAGTGATGATTTCACGGTAGCTTTAAGAGTAGTAATACTTTGGGTAGTTTTCTAAATTGTGGAAAGGAAAGGATGTGTCGGCGGTGCATTAAAGTGGCCATTCTCCTTAAGAAAATAAAGTTTTGATGACAATTTTTATTTTATCACAAAATAAAACACTTATGATAATAACTTGAGAAGCAAATATTGGTTCGTTGGGTGTAATGAGAAGGGTTTTAAATGCAGGCATTCATCTATAATGCCTTAGGATGATTAAGAAAATGTATAAGCAAATTTTCAGTTCAATTTATCTATGAAAAACAATCAAGGTATTAATCCAAACTCATGCCGTTTGACACAAGTTCTTCTTCCTAATGCTACACATGCAAAAAAATTATTTTCTTTGTGATTCAAGAGGGAGGGCTGCAAGTTTCCGGTATAGGATGATGAAAGCATTGCATATATTAAATACGTAACTTAACCTATCCTATGTACCTTTTTCCCCATCTAAACTCCAAAAAGCCACAGTTTAATATCGTATACGCAATGAAAACCTTGCTATCATTGCCTGCTCTATAACAGTTAAGACGTGAAAAACGGGTTTTATCATTGCCTAGTCTAAAGTGATTAAGCCGAGAGGCCCATGTAATGGGATTGTACCGTGGCACTAAATTTAACCATCCAAAATAAAAACATGCCTTACATGCTTGTCATATTTTAAAGTTTGGTTTAAGTGTCGTTGTCACGCGGAAGTGACATAAGAAAAAAAAAATTAAATCAAAGAAACCGGTTTAGTTATATAAACAAAAATACGCGATAATTTGATTGAAAGAAGTATAGGATTTTTATTGAATTTGATCATTCAAAACCCAAATTTCAATAGCTGGACTTTGAATTTTAATAATTTAGATATTAATATGAAAACTACTTTACATTCATATTATATGGTATATTACTAATTAATCAATGCTAGGGACAATGGACAGAGGGGTGCAGCTACAGTTTTAAGCTCGGAGGAGGGATTTAAAGAATGTAAAGTCAAAACCGTCCAGTACGCCGACAAATGCGGGCACACAAGCTAAATCTCCAAGGAAAATTTGCAAGGTGTTGAAATGCGGCGGTAACACCTTGGATTTCCCCCTTTCAACCTTAAAACACTCCATCTCCCCTATTTTTGCACCCCTGATTTTATATCAATGTTTTAACCGGTTGAATCTTGGATCTTTAACCTATGCAAGTGAAAATTAACCAGAAATTTATAGTTTAATGTATTATTTTTAGTTGTTTTGATAGAGGATATACGTTCTTGAAGTCACCAAACACTTAGAACATTGCTGCACTAGATGTTTATTGACAAGTATTGACTGTAAATGTACTTGGACTTCATTTAACTCTCCACAGCAAGGTTGGGTGACAAACTTGCTACTTGTCCCTGTAAAAAAGATTCCGCAGGTGAAACGTCTATGCGACGCCCTAGTATGGACCAGCAAAGGCTGAGCAGGAACTTCATCCCTTTTCTATTTTTTGTCATTTGACACACCTGTGCTGCTCTCCACCATAAACAGACTTAGCTGGTGGCTCCACCCACAAGGATTGGACAAACAAAAATTATCTAAGGAAATCTGGTGCTATCTTTTGGACAAGTTGCGTCAATCTATATCAGCTGATAACCGATTTTTTTTCCGATGCCTGATAATGACAGTGACCCTCATATCGGCCCGATAACATCTATTGGGCTCTAATTTAGGGTAACATGAAGTTTGATCAAGTGAATAGCTTCGCTTACCATGGTAGCATAATTAGTATAGATGATCGGTCCTGTGAAAACAAAACAAACGAATTATGTTTTATTAAACATATCGTATTACAAATAATTGTCTACATCCTAACGATCTTGAACAGAACCCTTTGCTTAACAAAACTGTTCTCGCGAATTAAGGAGAAACTTACCCACAAAATTTCAAATAAACTTCCAAATGCTCTGCTTTAGACTGTGAAATTCAACGCACTGAAATATAAATTTCATTTTGCATTGCCAGGGTACAACTCAGTTTAGCGAGTTTACTTTTACAAAAACTACACTTTAGCGAAGCCGTCGTTTCGCTGCAAATGTCCATTATTATATTTGAAAGAACTAGTAAACCGTGACAGTTGAATTATCGTAAATAATTTACTTTTTATTTAAATCAAGAAGAAATGGCAGTTGGATTCTATTTAGAAGAAAAGAAGAGACTCAGCGATACTCATACTAATTCTATATGGTAAAGTAGGACAAACTGTAGTAGACATCCGAAATATTAGAAAAATATTAGAGCTAAGACCCAAATAATTTTATATCTGTTTCATTTACAATCTATGCCCTTTATGGAAAATTTTTAAGGAGTGTTACATCCCTTATTCTTTATTTCCATGTATATCCTTTGACTTCATTATATTTAAGGGAGGATTGTCAAAGGCTTCAGTGTGTATATGTAAGCGTTCTTTTTTTTTTAACATTTAAATGTAAATGGATGATTTGAAGAAAAAGAAAGATGCCGAAGATGTTGGATGATTTGAAGAAAAACTGCTAGCCATAATTCAGTAAGAATTTGTGCTCATTTCAACCAAAATGAGGCTGAAAATTTCAATCACTTGGTTCAATGAGAAGAATAATTCTCCAATAGATAATTGTGAAGGTGATAGAAGTTTTATCTGGATTAAAAGATGAACTGATTCATTCTGAAATTGAAATTGTATTTCATACAATTTCATTATGATGAAATTCATTCCTGAAAGTTTTAATAACTTTGAATTTGTTAAATTTGTATGAAGAGAAAACATTTTAAATGTATTTTATTTTCCTTATGGTCCAAACTATATACTGGTCTGAAAAAAGTACGGGGGTGTCGGCTATACTCTTCTTAGTTTCTGGTCGTTATAAGGGTGACTCGGATATTAATTTTAATTTCGGTTCTGTTTGAATTTCATATTTTTATTGCAAGTGATTTATGGTGGTTTTCTGCATGAGAAATTGTTTTCTTCATTTTTTTTCTGAAAATTTTGCCGAAAAATTTGCTGAGAATTTACACTCTTTTGAAAATTTTCATGCACAGAGTATATGTATTGAGTTTCACACCTCAACGTTCCATGAAAAATAAAACTTGAAACCCGGTTCTTTTCAGAACATACTGTATTTATGCCATTTTGATAACCTTGATGCACTTATAACCTTTTTATTTATTTCAATAATAATATTTAAGTAGTAATATTGTTGCCCTGGCAGTCTAAACTTAATATCCTCAGTTAATCTGAATTTATCACTGAGACGACCTATTGACTGCACATAATTCCTTTTAATTTAGTTATAGAGCAAAACGTGTTTACCTTGAATGTTTCAACTTATGATTTTCTTCTTTTTTTAAGATATCTAGTCTGTATATCTTGTCAACTTGGATTAATTGAAGCTATTTTTATTTGGTTCAATAGTATTCGTAACAGTAGACAGTAGTAGCATTAGAAGTGGTATCAAAATGGGTAGTAAAATGGAAGTCCTGAAGGCAGGGCCGGCCGATGTGTGTAAACGTTTTGTGAGTTTCAAATCATCACCCCGTAATGCTTTAAATTGCATTGTGACGTAGGACACCATCGTGGGTGGATCTTTTCTTGTAGAACAACTGTGACAGGAACTCCAGGCAGGTGTCCCTATTCAAAAATTAATAAACAGCTGTGTGTTCAATATGAGAGTCATACTTACTCCTGTTATTTACACGTTTTACAGTCATTTAAACATTCGCCTTTCATTTACTTGAACTATCTGCCTTGGCGTTTCTCTCTGTACAAGTAGCCCTGTCTACTGCAAAAATACTTGATAACCTAAACTCAAAATCGACAGAGGCGTAAATTTAAATAATACACCACTCTGCAATACTGGTTAATTTTTATATCATTTACTCAGGTGAATTTTGAACATATCAATGAACGAACTGTAAGTAAGGAGCGACCCGGCTCAATAGTAACCAAAACTCTAAAAAACGGAATTTGATACCAGTAGATACATGAAAAATGGGTTTTCATGCTGATTTCAAATATACAAGTTTTATCAATTTTAGTCTTACCAATGAAAAGTTACGAGCATGAAAAAATTTGTCTTATTTTCGAAAAAAGGGGAAAACACCCCCTAAAAGTCATAAAACCTTAATGAAAATCACACCAATAGATTCAGCATATCAGAAAAACCTACTGTAGAGGTTGCGTGCTTGTTTTTTTATTTTTTCCCAGGGGTGATCGTATCGATCCAGTGGTCCTAGAATATCGTGAGAGGTCTCATTCGAACTGAAATTAGAAGTTCTATTAGGGTTTGGAGGTTGGGCTTACGTGAAAGGATAATTCCATGGAAGATTTTTTCATAGGGGAAGGGACATTTCTATGATGGGGGTGGCGGATTTTCCAGCATTATTTAAAAAACTATCAGAAATTAAATAAGAAAAAATAAATTTTTTCAACTGAAAGTAAGTAGCAACATTAGAACTTAAAACGAACAGAAATTATTACGTTTGTAAGAGGGTTCACCCCCTAGTCTATACCTCGCTCTTTACGCTAATGCTTTTTTTAGTACTTTCATTTTAAATTTCCTGGCAGCAATATTTATAGGTAGTTGTGTAAGAGTAACATTTGCTGATTGTGAACTTTCAATCCTTCCCGTCTTAATGAGAATTCAATAACGTTTATCTAAAGCACAAAAGAATCAGACGTTATTACTGGAAAAAATTCGCACAAATTCAATTCAGAATTAGAACTTTAGCGTTAAATCTCGTCAAATCTCTTATCCGAAATCTTGTAGTTTGAAACTTAAAAACAAAAACTTCGAAACAATATTTGAACTTTAGTTTAAAATCTCTCGTCAAATTCCTTATCCTAAGTCTCGTAGTTCAGAGGGCAAAAATTATTTGGTATGGCGACAAAGTCGTGTCTCTTACTCCATTCATTACGAGTAGGCTTAGCATAAGCATTTTTAAATTTTCTGGCAGCAAGATCCACTGGTAGTTGTGTAAGAGTAAAAATTGTTGATCGTCAACTTCCAGTTCTTCCCTTCTTACTGAAAATTCAATAAAGTTTTCCTAAAGTACAAAAGAATCAGACGTTATCACCGGAAAAAAATTCGAAAAAATTCGAAACAAAATTCGAACTTTAGCGTAAAATATCTCGTCAAATCTCTTATCCGAAGTTTTATAGTTCGAAAATTTGAAACAAAAAATTCGAAATTAAACGTAATATCTCTTGTTAAGTTTCTTATCCTAAGTGTCATACTCCAGGGGGCACGATTTATTTGGTAGGGCACCGCCTTTTTAAAAGCATTTTTAAATTTCCTGGCAGCAAGATCCACTGGTAGTTGTGTAAGAGTAACAATTGTGGGTTTTGAACTTCCAATTCTTCCCTTCTTACTGAAAATCCAATAAAGTTTACTTAAAGTACAAAAGACTCAGACGTTATTACCTGGAAAAAACCTAATGAGACGAGTTAGGATAACAGTTTCAGAGCCCATAGCAACCCAAAATTAAAATAAAGATTTGAAATAAGTTATTAAAGTTTTTTTCGTTCTAAAAAAAAGGTTGTGAGACAGTCAAACTAGCGTAGAGAGCAGGGTGTTGTGAAGAGGACATCCCCTTTCATATGCTAAATAATTCCTGTTCGTTTTAAGTTTTAGTGTTGCTCATTACTTTCAGTTAAAAAAAAAACTTGTTTTTTTTATTTAATAATACCAAGAGACACTATTTGGATGTCTCTATCATCATATTTAATTTTTTTCTTATTGCATCTAAAAATTAAGCAAGAAAAACGAATTTTAATTTCAACAAAGCAGTGGAATAATGATAAATAAAAACAAAATAAGACTTTAATTAAAATATATTCCTAATATTTCGGCCCCACGTTCGGGAGCCTTTCTCAACAGAAAAAAAAACCCCGAAAAGAACGAAAAAAAATGTGTTTAAAAAAATAACACATAAAAAAACACGACAACTAACACACGAAGAAGAAAACATATATATAAATATAAATAATTAAGAATAACAAACATTATAGCAAACATCAAGCACTGACGTTATAACACATCAACAAAACCAAGTGAATGTCTATTGTGAAACCATGGGTCACTCTCATCTTAACAATCAGTGTGTAAATGGAAATCTATTATAACTGAAGACTATATCTACTCGAATAAACCAAAAAGGTCACCTAACCCCAGGTCCATCACCTCTAACTAAATGTTGAGCCGTAGCATTATTTTTGGATGCGTCAACATTAATATTAAACACCTCTGCAGCAATTGTTAATTTTTTATCATTTGCTCAGATGAATTTCAAACGTCTAATACCTAGGACACTCTACTTGGATGTTTCTATCATCATATTTCATTTTTTTCTTATTGCATCTAAAATATCCTTGAGTTGACTTTCTTTGAGAATCTTGATGTTTTGTATGTTCCAGAATATTCCAACTCGCATTTCCAGATGTGCTGCATTTACTTCATTTAAATATTTAATTTGTCATTATCCAAATTGCAATATCTAATGAGACGAAATGGTAAGAACTCACTGAACAATGACAAGATTTGGGTATCCAACTATATTTGCCATTCTTTTCTAGCTTTGTTGCCACATTTATCGCCGCTAAAATGCAAAAGGCAGAAAAACAAACAAACAAAATTTACACTAATTAATGACTAGTTAACACTATGATTTTTGCCTCTTCTTTGTGCAAATCTCCAAACTGGCGAATCTGTTCTCTCAGCTTTTCAGCCACAGCATTGTTTGCGGATGCCTCAACGTAAATAATAAACATCGTTGTTGCGCTGGCTAATTTTTTGTCTTATTATATTACAGAATATTCCAACTCACATTTTCAAATGTACTTCATTTTCTACATTTAAATCCTTAACATATCATTATTCAAATTACAATATGTAATTAGAAGAAATAATAAGAACTCACAGATTTAACTGAACAATGACAAGATTTGCGTATCCAACTATTTTTGCCACTTTCGCAAACTTTAATGCCACATTTTCGCAGCTAAAGTACAAAATGCAGGAAAAAAACGAAGAAAATCTCTACTTAACAAGTTAAAACTAATTTATCACAAGTTAACACTAATTAATCACTAGTTGAAACTATGATTTTCGCCCCTTCTTTGTGTAAATCTCCAAACTAGCGAATCCGGTCTCACAGCTTGTCAGACGTGGCGTTGGGTGTGATTGCGTAAACTTAAATATAAACACCTATGTAGCAATGGTTAATATTTTATCATTTGCTCAGGTGAATTTCAAGCGTCTAACACCAATAGACACTACTTGGATGTCTCTCTCATCATATTTAATTTTTTTTTTCTTGTTGCATTTAAAATATCCTGGAGTTGACTTTCTTTGGGAATCTTTATGTTTTCTATATCCCAGAATATTCCAACACCTATTTTCCAATAGGTGTCTGGAAATCCCAGAATATTCCAACATAAATATTCCAACTCACCTGCGGCTGTTAGTTATTCGGTTTTAATTCTTCTAATTTTGGATTTTATTGAACATTATTAATTTTTATTTTTGGGTTTTCATTATTTTTTTTTTACATTGGCTCTCCACGATTGTTTTTTCTGACTTTTTTTGGCATTTTCATTGATTTTGTTTTATTTGTACTAAATAAGAGACGCGGTTTTATTATCGAAATATTCGATTTGTTTTTTTTCGTACTTTCGTTTGGCCTAGAAAAAACATTTTTTAAAAATTTTTTGTCAGTTGATCTTATACATTGTCTTATTATGTTTTCTTACAACTCACCAAATTCAACAGGCAACGAGTGCATAGCCTTCCCGTTTACTGGGGTCACTTCTGATTCGCCAACGGGTTAGTGGCTTAGTGGCAATCACGTCCTCGACAAAGTTTCCCAATGCCTGGCACAAGTTGGCACAATGCCTTGCGCAAGCGGCAAAGTGAGCCAGTCGATCTCCTTTTGTGTTACGTAAGGTTTGGTCACCTTTGATCACACTAAAATTTGGTTCGACTCCTAAAAACGGTACAACTCTTGGGCAAAGTCAGCGGCCTGATTCATTCACGAACATTTAGGGGGTATTTTATTATGCACTGTCTATTAAAAGATTTTATCTCTATTTTGGACTTTTATTTTATCGTCATGGACTGGCAGTGTGGTCTCCGAAATTATCTAAGACAAAGTGTAATTTTCTGTATCCAGGTGGCGGGGGGGGGGGTCAAAATGTAGTCTTTTTTCGCTTTTTAATAAGGTGAATCATAAAAAAGACTTTTGACTTTAACCCCAAAAAAGGGATTTGTATAAATATATCGGGAATAGAGAAGAGGGAAAGCCCCTCTGTAGTATATCTTTGGCATATTTTTATTTTGGTAAGGAGAGTATTTCATTTGCATTGCCTATTGAATAAATTGATCTCGAACCATCTTTTTTTTTCTCTTCTGTCGCAACTTACTCAACTAAAATTAAGGAAGAAATTAATAATGAGTAAATGTGTAGAAAAATCAAATATTATTGTTAAAAAGTTGGTTAATTTTGTTAGAATGTATTTTTCAAATATTTGCTTAGAATATATGTGATGCATTGTTATATAGGTTGCAAAATGTGTGTATCCTCTTGCCTACAAACAGCATAATACTTAAACTGTTTCTTATTTAAATTCTGTCAATTTGGTTACTTGATTCCTTATTCTCGTTTTTTTTGCATCTCATTCCCCTTTTAACTCCCCCCCCGCACCTACCCTACTGCTTGGATCCGTGTTTGGGCCGCCGCCCTTTATAAGTAACATCATAGTATTACAATTATAATCATCTGTTACGTGATTCTCATAGGCTTTTACCGGGATAGCGGTCTTCTTTACCCTCCTAGCTACGCAACTGGCTTTGGGTAAGAAATATTCTACTTAAAGGAAATACATTCGTAATTGACAAAAAGGGTAAATTTTCATTTCGAAAAAGTACATATTTAGGCGTCACTGACAATTAGGTGAGAGAATGTCCCCCCCCCCAGATTAAAGCGAATCAGCCTGGATTTATCTAGGTCAAAATGTCGGAGCTGGCGCTTCCGCCCTTCACCCGAGTATAATCCGCTCTACATATCGCAAATTTTTTAATTTTTTAGCATCACTTAACAAAATTGTATAGAATTTTTTTTACAATCCCCCCTAGAATTTGACTTTTATTTTAATTAGTTAAAGTAAAAATTGCACCGTCAAGTGTAGTGTCTTAAGGAGGGGGAAGCCCCACTCACATACGTAATAATTTTGTTTGTTTCATTGTTTGTTTAGAGTTTTTTGTCAATTTATATTAATTTTAGTTAGGCGATGCTGAGTGTTATTTTGAAATCAGAATAAAATTTAATTTTTTTATTTTTTTTTTAATTTATTTTTTTAAGTTCAAGTCAATAAAAAATTAAATTGATAAGTGTTGAAAATGATGTAAAAATCAATATGAGCACACACGTGAATAAAACCTTCCTTCAAATGGAGTTCTCATGGACTCTTAAAACCTCTCACAGCCCCTGAAAACTTCCTTTTCCCAAAATGGACCTGATAAGAATTTTGAGATATCTGTCCTGCTCAAAACAATCAAAAATTTAAATAGTTATAAATCTTGGTTGAGGAAACCCCACACCGCCCCTGGGGAAAGAGCCATTTGTTACGCAATTTATAAATTTTTAACAAATCAGTTATTAGGAAAAGAAGGCATATTAGATCTTTAATTAAAAAAAAGCTGAGACTAGTGAGGCGATACTTTAAGGAACTATTGAGAGGGATGTTGAACGCAATCAAATCAATATGTGCTTTTTGGTTTTGAAAAGATAATATCAGAAACGTCTTATGAATAACTGGGGGCAATAAACGTTGAAAATTTCAAGGAATGTAGGGGGTTGCTGAAGAGAGATCAGAGGTCAACCAGCCCCCCTCTTCTTGTCCTTATTAAGTGATCCCTCTCCTCTAAAGATATCAAATTTCAATTTTTAATACTATTTAAAATGGTCAAAAGATCTAATTGCTGTGACTTGTTGAAATCGATAAGGTACAACAAATATATCCTCTGAAAAGCCAGCCAAAGCATCTGACACTTCTTATCTCAAGGTTACCAAATGTACCTATGTGCGATATTTTAGGAATGGCTATAGGGATTAACTTTATAATTTCAGGACCACTACTACTGCTATGCCTGGGGTTGTGATTTTGAATACTTGCTATTGTTTCTCTGGTGTCTTGGAACTACGTGAATGTGTGATTTTTGAAACTTTGAGCACCTCTATTTTAAACCAGCACTGTGTCCACTATGTGTATCAACGTTATCACATGGGTTTACCTGTATTATCACGGGAGTGGCTAAGGGTAATAGATTAATGTTTTCAGGACCACTATTGCTAGTTCTTTGACTGCAATTGTGTCTACTTGTGAGAACGACGATCTTAAACTGCAACTATAAGAACTTGGGACTAATTGCAATTGCAACTACCTGTGATTTTGGCAACGTGTTTTTATATACATTTGTATCTATTTGTATCTGCTAGTGGGACTACTTGCATCTTTTACAATTTGTTGCTCTTGCTACTTTTGACTGTCAATATTAACGAACAATATTACTTTTGACTATTAATTAAACCATTTAATTGTTGTTTCTTTAGCAAGACTGAAACTATTTGTAACTCTTATCAGAAGTAATCGTGATTACTTCTTACTATTATCACTCGTGACTCTGTGCGCTTTAGTTCACAACTAATTACACCTGACACTATTAGCGAGTCTGACAATAAAAGACTAAAATTGTGATTACTTTCCGCTGTGAATGTAATTAGACTGTTTCTCCGGCTGTGATTGGGACTCTGACTCTTGAAACTATTGCGACTTTTGCTATTATAACTAAAATTATTGAGCTAAAAGAATAAAAAAAATAATATCCTTTATATCAAAATGATACAGTGCATCCAGGTAGCCAAAAAAGTCTAATCTGCATTATCTCAAGAATACCAAAGGTTATTAATTTCCGTATACCATTTAATATTAAGTGGATGTTGAACTAATTAAGAAGATTCTAATGTTGACCTCAATCAGAAGATCTGTATGTGTATCTTTAGTCAGAAGGGTGCATCTTCAATTTTTAATAGAAAAAATTAATTCAACATGCAAGTCAAACTTAAAACAAAACAAAAATCAAAACAGCAAAACAAAACAAAACAGCAAAACAAAACAAAACAGCAAGGTATTGAGGAAGGGGCAACCCTTCATATATGGAATAAATCTGCTGAAATTACTATGCAAATTTTGTTTTAAATTTTCATGTACGGTAAGCTAAATTCGAACCTGCGTTAGCAGAAAAACGTTCTGGAATAAGGTTTTTTCAATTGAAAGCAAGGAGTGACATTAAAACTTAAAAGGAACATAATTATTTCGTATATGAAAGCACTTGTTCATAAGCTAGCTTATGAACAAGAAAGAGTTCTGTGTCATGAAATCATCAACCAGTGTTTTAAATTGTTTAGGCTAAAAATTTGAATTTTTAATAGGAATTTATTTGGGAGTGATTATTGTTTTTATTGTTTTAAAATTAGAGTTGTGACAAAGAGTGAAACTTAAGCGTAAAGAGCGAGGCGTTTAGGAGGGGAAAGGACCCTTTCATATACGGAATAATTTTTGTTCGTTTTAAGTTTTAATGTCACTCCTTACTTTCAGTTAAAAATCTTTTTTTTTATTTAATGACGTATTAAAACTTTTACTCGTTTAAAAATCTATTTTTTTATTTATATTATTACACATATCTCTTATGTTTGCTATTATTGCTTATTTAATTTCTGGTTTTTGTTGGTTTCATTTTATTATTGAATAGTAGTTTTTGGTCGTTTTGAGTTTGAATTACGGCTGGAATAGTTTTTTATTGTATTAGATTAAAAATTTCTTTTTAATTTTGTTTTGAAATTATTTTTTTGGAAATTTTTTTTAAATTAATAATAAAAAAAATAAAAATGATTTTTGTAATTGTAGAAGCATTAGATTTTTCTGTAGGAAGCAACCTACTATGTATGATGATATTTTTATTTACTTCGAGATTATTTTCAGATAAAGTACTAAGAGAAGAATAGTTTGGTTTTAGGTTGGGAGGGGACGTGCCGATCAAACTTTGACTTTTCGATAAATAATTAAGAGGCACATGAGTAAGCAGTCCTTTCGTCACTTAGTTTTATTTATTATGAATAAGTATTTGATTCAGCCGAAAGTTTTAGCGAAAGTCCTGAATCGTGTATAGGATACCCGAAAAATACATCGAAGTGATAAGGCTATGCACGAGAACAAAATTGCTGTGGTTAAGGTTGGAAATGAGGGCAGTAGCTTGTTTTGTATTAAATCAGGAGTTATAAGCGGTTATGTTCTATTGCCTTTTTTATATTGGCCATCTTAATGGGCTGAGTTCTAAAGAATGCGGTAAAGGCTATTTGAGTGTCCCTGAGGAAAATGTTATTTTAATCAATAATTTTTCGAAACTTTTCAGAGTTTAGAATTACAAAAATTGGGTTGAAAATTATTTTCAAGGGGACTACGTTGCTTCAATTGTGAGCTTCACCGATCTAGGTTTTTATAACTTAAAAGAGCTATCCCTAGGAGCTGGGGGGGGGGTCATGTTTTATCCAAAGGCATAGTTTTGGAGCTTTAACTAGGCTGATGAAAGTCACAATCTCAAAATTTTAATAGGAAGATTTTCAGGAGGAAAGGATTTGGGAGGGGACCTAGCTGCTCTCTAATGTTTTTGGTCACATACAAAGGGCACTAGAACTTTTAACTTTCGTTCGAATGAGCCCTCTCCCGCTGTTTAGGACAATTGGTATGACACAATCTCCCCTCATAAAAAAAAAACAAGCAAACAATAAATAAACACGAATACATGATCTTTCTTCTGACCAAAAATACAAAATTCCACATTTTCGCTGATAGGGGCTTGAAATCTCTATAATAAGGTTCTCTGATACGCTGAATTTTATGGTGGGATTTACGTTAAGATTCTTGTACTTTTAGAGGATGTTATCCCCTTTCGAAAATCTGACCAGTTTTCTCAGGTTCGTTGCCTCTTATGGGTAACATTAAGGTAATAAGTCACTCCATACGCCGAGTCACTCCATACTTACACTTTGTTACCGCAAACTATTTGAAAAAGGTTTATGTGGCTGTTTGCCATGCTTTTGCATAATTTCTGCTTGTCTAAAAATATACTGTAGTATTCTTTTTAATTTCTATTCGTGACAAGTTTCATTTACTCAGTCATGGGGATATCTAATTGTCTGCACTTTGACTTAATGTTTCTCATTATTTTAGTTCAATTTATTTATTTAAGGTAGACTAGTTAATTTGTGCGTTTGGTTTGATTCGCCAAACGACTAAATTTGCGTAGTTTTAGATTTTCATCTCGCTCTTAATGTTTCTCACAACATATTTTTTATTTTTCAAAATTATTTTAAATAACTAACTAAATGAAAGTTGTTTTTGTCAAAAGTTCAAATCTTTTTTTGATTTTCTGAGTGGGATAACAAAATCTATCAGATGAAATTAATCCGAACTACCAAAAATACAGCGTAATTAAAACGATAATATCCTTTGTTTAGCCTAAAATTGATTTGCTTCTTGTCGGTGAGGCAGTTTGAAAATAGTAGAAACAAACGCAAATTTTCGAAAAAATACTTGTAGTCTACCGAAAATATGAAACAAGTAAAAAAGAATATTAGAAAAAATTCCAACATATTAGGACCAATTATACAAAATGTTTTGTTCCATATACCTCACTTTTTTTTAAGTGATGAGTTTACTTTAGAAATAAGAAGCTTTAGCAGGGCATACTGAGCCATTTGTGTTCACCTACGGTTGTGTTTAATTGGGTAGAGCACATAATTTATTAAACATTTAGATGTTCGATTTTTACTGTTTACATCTAAGCATACCAGTTATGCTTCGACTAAGGATTTGACCGCAGAAACTGATTTTGTTTTTGACGATTACCCCACTGAGTGGCAACACAGTAAGTCCGTAGTATAATATAATGTGTGCATAGTATATATGCGTATCCCTGCACCATTAATGATTGAAAAAAAAAACTAATCGCTTTTATTATAATGTCGGTTTTTTAGTTAAAAAAAGATGCAAATTTGGATGTGATGTTGGTCGGGCCCGACCGATATAAGGTTTTGGGGTCCAATAGCCCTATGTATCATTAGAGTATCGATACGATAATATAATTTGCTGATAAATTTTCCCTCCGAAAAAGAAAACGTTACCAAAAACTTAAACCCCCATTCTCTGCCCATATTTATACTCACGTGTTTCTCCCTGGTTCATGATCACAGTTCATATAATTATCCAGTATGATCATTCTCTATGTCACCCATTATAAAAACCTGGACCGGGGTGCGAGTGCTCCGGAGAACGTTTTTGCAGATATAAACATAAGCGAAGTCAGATCTTTTCATGGGTAGACAAGTCAGACCGTGATCTAATCGGAAACAAGTGGAAACCCGCTATTACGAATAATGCACTTTGTTGGAAACAGTCGGAAACAGACTAACCCGCATTCCCGCTAATGCAGAAATAAGTGGAGGGAGCTTTTTGTTTGCACCGAGAACGAAGACCAGAAATGATCTGCGATAAGCTTACTGGATAATTATATGAACTGTGTTCATTACACACCAAAGAACAACCTAAATAGTTCACTGTGGATATACAAAAATTAGGCCGTTTAAAAGAATTGTTTGACTTTCTTTACCTTTTCTGATCAGCAGCTTCTGAGCACACAACCGAAATGGCAGATATTTGCGGAAGTGACATAAGAACAAAATTTAATCAAAGAAGCCGGTTTAGTTCTATAAACACAAATACGCGAAAATTTGATTGAAAGGAATGTAAGATGTTTATTGAAATTGATCATTCAAAACCCAAATTTCCATTGCTGGACTTCGAATTTTAATAATTTAGATATTAATGTGAAAACTTTACTTTACATTCATATTATATGGTATCTTGCTAACGAATCCCTGCTAGGCATAATGAACACAGGGGTGCAGCTACAGTTTTAAGCTCAGAGGAGCAATTCCAAGAATGTGTCGACAAAACTGCCCAGTATGGCGACAAATGCGGATACACAAGCTAAATCTTCTAGATAAATTTTCAAAGGTGTTGAAACATGACGGTCACACCTTGAATTTCCCCCCTCCCCACCGTAAAACAGTCTATCTCTTCCGTCGCTGCGCTTCTGACTGAATATCAATGTTTTAATCGATTGAATCTTGAATCTTTAACCCACACAAGTGAAAATTCATCAAGCGTAAATGTTTAGTTTAATGTATTCTTTTTAGTTGTTTAGGTAGAGGATGTACATTCTTGAAGTCACTACACAATTAGAACATTGATGCACCGGTTGTATATTGACCAGTATTGACCACAAATATACTTAGGCTTCATCTGACTCCCCACAGCAAGGTTGGTTGACAAACTTGCTACTTGTCCCTGTAAAAAAAGATTCAGCAGCTGAAACGTCTATGTGACGCCTAGTATGGACCTTTCCCTAGTATGGACCTGCAAAGGATCAGGTGGATCTTCATCCCTTTTTTATTTTTGTCATTTGACTCACCTCCGCTGCTCTCCACCATAAGCAGACTTAGCTGGTGGCTCCACCCACAAGGATTGGACAAGCAAAAATTATCTAAGGAAATCTGGTGCCATCTTTTTGACAAGTTGCGTCAATCTATATCAGCTGATAACGCATTTTTTTTCCGATACCTGATAATGACAGTGACCCTCATATCGGCCCGATAACATCTATCGGGCTCTAATGTCGGGTAACATGAAGATTGATCAAGTGAATAGCTTCTCTTACCATGGTAGCATAATTAGTATAAATGGTGGGTGCTGTGAAAACAAAACAAATAATTACAAATAATTATCTACATCCTAACGGTCTTGAACAGAACCCTTTGCTTAACAAAACTGTTCTCGCGAATTGAGGATAAACTTACCCACAAAATTTCAAATAAACTTTCAACGGCTTTGGTTTAGACTTTGAAATTCAACGCGCTGAAATATAAATTTCATGTTGTATTGCCAGGGTACAACTC
>NW_028300457.1:0-59270 GCF_049724085.1 Artemia sp. Qi Xiang Cuo
GATATCTTCCTGTGCTGGCTCATCGGCCATTGCTAATCTAGCACAAGTACGTTTACCATCTATTGTCCAACATTTCTTGTGTGGGTAATCATCTTCTTCCTCCTTTTTAGTTTTATCTTTCTTTTCTTCTGGTTGAATTGCCTGTACCTTTATCGTTTGCGGTTTTGTATGCCTTACTGGGAGTCTTGCTCTTAAACTTATAGTAAATACGCCAATTGACTGGGTGCGGTAAAACATGGGTCCAGTTGACCACGTCCATTTTGTAAGTATCGTGGGTCTTAAATAAGTTATTGTAGTCAAATTTCTAGGTGACTCGTTGCCAAGTGCGGTTATTTCTGGGGCTGTGCTTGTCGTAGTTTCCGACATTGAAGATTGTATATCTCTTACTGGAGGCTCATACGTAGGCTTGGTTGTTTTGGTGGCTTTTCTTTTTCTTTCAGTAGGCTTTTTATTCTTATCATCTTGTTGTATATTTGAGAATTTTAATCCCATTAGGTTGATAATTTGCTTGTAATCCTTGTCCTTTGTTAGTTTTTATATTATTAGCTTCGTAATATTTTGTTCGGCATGATTTTGACATAATTCCTTGAGGAAGGTCCATAGGCTCGGTAATTCATTTAGCATGGCGTAATTCCCATCATAGAGTTTATTCTTCTTAGAAGTTGCTAAAAGGGAATCAGTGGTATATTTTGCCGTGGTATATTCGTCTATAGATCCGTCCGTACTGCTTAATTCTCTTTTTCTCCTGTTTCCTATATTGTTAGGTCCCAGAGCTTTGTCGATTTCTGCCATTTTCTTGTCAAAATCGTCTACTATGAATTTTGACTTTAGTTTGGGAAGAATGGGAGGTAGATTTCTTGTATTTTCCTTGTGGTGCATATCCTTTGTGGCCTGCAAGCTTTTGTCCGATCTTAAGAATTGGAATATAGAATCCTTTAATTCATTGGTGTTTTTCTCCAGTCTCATTACCTGTTGAAATAGGGTTTCAAACGGTTTGGGATCCAGTTTCATAAATATTTTCCAGGCATTGTGGCTTGCAAGTAACGAGTTCTCATGTTTGAAGATTATTCCATGTTTTACGATGTCTTGGGCTATAGTTTGGGAAACGAAGATTGTTATGACCTTTGTTATTCACATCCTTTTTGCCGTTTCTTGAATTAATATTTCATTAGAAATTAAATAGGAATACTTCTTATAATTGATAATTGAACGAGAGTTTAGATTACTATCATTTGTCGTATCTTTTTTTTTTTTGGGGGGGGGGGAGAAAAGTAACATACATTAAATTATATTTTTAATATTTCATAAAAATTTTTTTTTTACGAAATAAACAAGGTGATATTGAGAGATTTTTTCGTTCAATTTTGTAACCTGCTTATGGTCGTCGTATTTTTGATTCTTAAACTGGAGGGGATAGATATTTTAATTGCCTTTATGTAAAAATTTAATTGTTTTAAAGTAAGAGTAATCGGGTTTTAATTATTTTATTGTTTTAGCTTTTTTGTTTTCTTGATCAATTTTGATTTTTATTGATAAGTTTTAATTCTTTTAAAAACAATGTCATTTCTTCTCGCTCTATATAGCGCACTGTTTGGATTGTATGAGTACTGTTTGTAATATTTTATTTCTTGGAGGGGGTCATGTTTACCTTGATATTTTACACAATTTGGGTTTCCTTCAATTTTATAAACTAATTTTTGCTTTCTACATTTGCCGAGGAGTAATAAATCTGTCTGGCAAGGACCCTTAACGTACCAGTATCGAATTTTATATTGTTTTTGTAACTTTCTTATTTTTTGTTGAACTAAGTAAAGGTACTTGCCCTTTCTGCTGTTATAATTTATTCCTCATTTGCCTCTTGCTGGTTTCTATTTGGGCGTATTTGCTAGAAGTAATCCGAAGATATATGATCCTATGTTGTATCCTCTTAAGTCGTACTTAATATCCCATTTTTTCGCGAAGACTTCTTTCCCTGATTTATTCACAATAATCATTGCCGCTGAGTATATGACATTCTCTTTGGCATGTTTAATGGATATGAATTCTGTGTCTATAATTGCCTTGGACATTATTCTGAAATAAAAGGTAGTTTCTATTAATCTTTGTTTAATATATAATTTTTTCAAGATTGGTTATGATCATGGTACACCCTAGGTCGAAGTCAAACTACCTTTTAACCGGCATTTCTTCAATACATCGGGTACTAATTCGTCCGACCATAACTTACTTAAAGCTCCATGTTAACCAATGATGAATATTTACTTTGTGTGGAAAAACAAGGCAACTTTAGGTTGAAGTTGAACTACTTTTTCACCGGTGCCACCTTGCACCTGGTTATTTGTATGTTCGAACATAATATCGTCCCTAAAGTTCCGTACTCTAGTTTAACGAATTTGCGGTCGTTTTATAGTTTTAAAATTATAGGTATTTTAGAGAAACAACCATTTTGTCAATATATTGATAATGTATTTAGACCTTGTGATATTTACACTAATTCGCAGTTCCATAAATATTAACACAATACTGGTTTATAATGCATTTTTTGATATTAATCGATTTTCATGGTTATAACACTTCGGGTAATATTATAGGGTTCTTTCGTCATTCATTTTAACAAGATCATTTATATATACAGTTTCTCCCACTGAGGTTGGGTTTTAATTTCAATATGGGTGCATCGTCCGGCAATGCCGCCTTTGAATTTGGAAATTTAAGCATATCGAGAAGTCGATAATCTTCCCATGAAGAAACATTGGGGCTGAGAAATTGAAGTTCAAATACTATGTCATTTTTACCGTTTTCAGGCATATTTAGGAACATTAAATACACTAAAAGTCGGTTTGGAAGGTGCAGGCCTTCCAGAGTAGTGGTTTTGTCATTCCTTCGCATATTTTGACGAATGACCTTCCGGCACAACTGAGATAAAGATAATGGGTCATTTATTATCTTTACTACAGAGAAACTTAAATTTACGTGCGATTGGCAACAGCATAGTTGCTCACGTATTATTACGTCTAATCCAGGGAATATTGTTCTTCCAAGATTTTCATCCTCTTGGAAGAAATTCAGGGTCATTTTCTTTATGTCTTTGTATTCTCTTGGGGTAACTTGAAAAATTGCTGCTCCCATTGAAGGGTTTATTGGATTCAGGTACGTGTTATTTACACAGTTGACGTATAGGATTTTAAGAAAATTTTCACCTTTTAACGTATGTCCTTCGTCTATTAGTATGGAGAGAAATTCAATCGGCCAAGTCGTAGTTATGTTATTATCATTTTGATCGTACCACATATTGTTGGCGATATATTCAGACAACGAGCTATACATTGTTGATGGGATATATTGTATTAAAGTTCGGAAGGCCAGGTTGGCACTTCGTCTAGTGTGCTCTAGTGTTCTTGTCAGCGCACGCGCGCTAAAATTATATAGCACTAGGCTTGCCGTTAATCTTAGGATTATTCTTGGTTCCAACATAGTTTTTTGAGATTTTAGAAGATAATTTAATTTTGGACAGTCAAGATTTTCTACTGCTTCAATAAGTTCCTCTTCTTTCATTAAATTGTCCATATGTCCCCATTCCCTTAACGGAGGATTAAATTATTGCTCTTATTCCATTTCTTGAGCATTTCGTGGGGTGGTACGCTGACTATTGTATTTTGCTTTTATGAATTAGAATTTGCCATGTATATTGAGCTTTTATTAATTGCCGAAGGAGAAAAAAAATTTTGTTACATTCGAAGTGCGAGGGATGTTACTACTGATTCTTCGGCTAAAAGTATGCTTCGCTTTGTTCACGTGTGATTTTTTGAACTAAAAGAAAAAAAAATTTTTTTTTTTTTTTTTTTTACCGTACGAATTAAATGAGGTATTACTACTGGGTTTTTTTTCCCAAAATTATATTTTACATGGTCTGAGTGGGTTTTCGAGTTTGAATCATTAAGGAAAGAACTGTATTATATTACAGGCTAGTATATTTCAATTAGTGCTATATCTGTCGATCGGTTTGAGGGAACTCTAAAGTTTTCTATTGGGACTCGCTGTGGCATTCGATCTCTATAATTGTTGAACCCTTATTTACCGCAAAATTTTTCTTAAGTAATTTATGATTAACGAGGTAAATTTTTCCTTTTAAACAATCTCTTTTTTTTTTAAATATTCATAGTTTCAATTAATTTCGTTAAGGCCCTTTTTTTGAAAATATAGACTTATTTTTTAATGTATTCAAAATTCAGCTATTAGGCTGTAACGTTTTTTTTTCTTTTCATTTATTTTGATATTTTATTTAGCCGTGACGCGACTAAAGTATTACTTTCCTCGGCTTTGTATATTATTAGTTAATGGGAGTTAAGTGAGTTGAAGTGTAACTTTACTTTCAAGTTGTCGAATCATTCTTCTCCTGTGGCGGAGTTAACGCCACTGAATATCGTGTTCTAAATTGATTTCCAAATATACAGCCTTTGAAGCCTTATCATCAAGTAAATTTTAGCTGAATGATCCTCACAAACAAGGATGCTGATTTGGGGGTCAAAATTCAGTACATAGCCCGTCAACAACACACTAGTCTATAATGCTTTTCACATCTCTACCACGTGGCGTTATTACTTGAGAGTTTCATAGTTTGTCATAGGCCATATGAACTTAATTCCTTTATAATTCTCAAATGAAAATTAAAATATATTCGTTGTTGCTATATTTTGATGCCACTAAGATGCCGCACATACTGAGGGGGGGCACATAACTTTGATTAGAGTGTTACTTAGAATATCTGTAATTCTTTTCTCTTGGTATTTTATCGCTATACTCTTTAGCAGTTTATTCTTCTGTAAGAACTTGATTCGGGGAGAAAGTTTCATAATTTATCTTTGTTGATTTAGGGTGTTCAAAGCGTACGTTCGAACAAATAGCTAAATTATCTCACAGGTGTTGTAATCTATTATATGGTTTTTACTTTCACTTAATTGCGTTAGAAATTACTCGTCAGTTATTCATCCGTCGTATAAATGTTTGTTTTATTCTATCAATTTTAGTTAAGCGCATGCTCACTAGTGAGTGCACATTTTTTTGAATTCTTAAATACCGTGCTTTTTACAAGGCTTAAATTTTGTGAATAATATGTGATTTACCATGTCATATTATTTATTGGGGAAAATTAAGGATTAACTGGGACCTGTGGTCGCAACTGGCTTATGAGATTAGTAGAAATTATTAAATAATATCTTGTGATATGAGTATTTATGATTAATCTTCAGCTTCTGGTAGGTTTTTCTTCCTTTTGCGTTAATCGGTTATTTTTTGTAATTCCTTACTTCTGAATTATTTTGGTTTTTAGAGTATTTAGACAGACCTATGTTAGTTTGATTTTACTCTACGTGCGTGGTTCATTTGTATGCTTTAATTCAATTTAAAGTAAAATTGGTTGAACTCGTTGTTGCAAATTTTTACAGTTTTTGGTGGTTATATTATTCTCTGCCTATCGGCTGTAAGCGTTCTACGGCTTTTGCTAATTATTGCAAGACTAAGGTTTTATTTAGCTCTCTTTAGTTAATATTTTAATTTATTGTAAGAAAATTGTATACTAGGTAAAACTATTATTTATAGTTGGCAATCAAAAACATAAGTAACTACACGCGCGGTTTTTTTTTTTTGTCTTAATTATATTTTAATTTTTATTTATTTGTAAGATATTTTTGAATTTTGGTAATAATTTAAAAAAATTAGGCTTAATGGAAGGTTTTTCTTTAAAGCTTGTCGCTCTTGACTTAGAGGATATGTGAAATAATATTTAATTATGCCATCAAAAAAATTAATTTAACCGAATATGCTAGACCAAAAAAAAAAAGTTTTTTTAGAAAAAAAAAAGGCGGGGCCAAAAAAAAAATACCCTTTTCTTTTTTTTTTTTTTTTTTTTAGGTTTTTTTTTTTTCAGATTTATTGGGGTTTTTTTTTTGTATAACGGGTAAAACTACCTTGGTGGTTTTTTTCGTTTTTTTTTATATATTCCTATTAATGATTATATCTCATTTTTGTAAATTGAAATTTCTGCGTCAAAATTAATATTTTAAGTTCTGCAATTTTGACTTATTTTTACGTTTTATAGGGACTTTGTATAGGATTTATTTTTTTACATTTTTCTTGCAAGCTATTTTTTACGTTTTTTAAGGTTACTATAATTTTCGTTTTGCGTCAATCTTCTCGCAACTAATTTCTTTTATTCGTTCAGGTTTTTGAACGGAACCGTGTATTATTTTATTTATTTTCTATTATGCCATACCACTCCATTAACAATATACGAATATATATCTATTTACTGATATATCGTAGATATAAATTTTTTGATAGCAAGCTATATTTTTTTTTTTTCATTTTTTCATCTTTATCCGGCCTAATTTTTTTTTTCTGCTGGGGGGGTCTTGATATTTGAGGAAAATTTTGGTGTGATAAGCTAATTATTAGTTTTTTAGGCAAAAGGACTATTAATTGTAGGTGTGCAATTAACTCAGAGTACGCGATATCACACGGGTCAAATATTTTTTTGTTAATGAAAAGATGAAAAGTGAAGGCGATTTATCTCGAGGACACTATGCTTATGTGATTTGACCGTACTAAATCTTAAATCATAAATCTTAGTGGTTTAAACTACGTTTGGAAATTACGGTCTTTGAGTATTGTTGCAACGTATCGTGCCGATGCTTTACTTGGGGTCAATTGAATTGTATATGCGATTATTGACATTTGAGGTAAATTAGTATGAATTTTCCTGGAGAATCACAACGTCATTTTTCCTTTCAAATTTCGGGAAATTGGTTTGTGAATTTTTTAAATTTAGGAAAGGATTTTGAGGGAATAGTAAGGACTGCCTTTGTTGTTCTGATTGATTAATAACTCTTTGTTTACAACAGTTAAAATTTGAAATAATAGTTAAGGGGAAATTAGCGTATTTCCTAACCTTTGGGTTGGAGTGGAGGCCGACTAGTACGCATGGTGCACGTTAGGGTAAATAAATTTTTTGTATTCACTTGTGGTACGTACATTTTTGAGGTAAAACAAGCGAAAACACACGGGGGTAAGGCTGTGGATGGCCAAATTTCGCCGTTTTGGCTTTTGTGATTTTTGGAATGCATTGGAGTTTGTGGTTTTGTTCGGAGGAACATGTAAGCGAGTCCATCAATTTAAAAGTATTGTTTGTTTGAATTAATTTCGATTGTTTAAATTTTCGCATAATTTTCAGTTCATATAATGACTGAGGCCTGCTTTTGTTGTTTAGATTGACAGGGGTCCTATTTTTACAATTTGGTTAATTATCGTATGCTTATTTGCAGGTAAACCATGCCTTGTATTATTACTCTCTTATACACATATATACATATATGTATGTACACATTTTAGTATCTAGAAACCACGATAAGCTTGCTTATTATGTTGCCGCCAATTACCTGTTTTCCTAATGGTTTCTTGGCTGGGTGATTAATACAATACTAACTTACATGTATACTTTTTTGACTTAATATTTTAAGTTGTTTGGTATTTCATAGACTTTACGGCAAGTTTGGGTTGTGGTTATTTCCGGTCATCTTTTCTTTTGATTAAATTTAGTATCTTTTGGAGTTCCGTATTTGATTATGTCATTGGCATGGTGATTAAAAATAAATATTCCACAAACTTGAATTTGAGAGGGTATAGAATCTATTGAAGCGCCGATCCGAATACTTTTTTTTTGAATTAAAATTAATTTTTTTGGGAGGTTGTGGTCTGGGTATATTGATTGATCGCTAGCCACCACTCGGACACGGATTTGCGACGCGGGCCCTGAAGGCACGTTCTTCCAGACGCGCGTACTGGGCCCCGTCTTGTGTACCTACTCTGGGGGGGGGGTATCCGAAAGTAGGGTTAAAATGAAAGTAGTAAAAAAATTTTGGCTTTCCATTGCATTTTTTTTTTTTTTTTTTTTTTTTACCATTGAATTTTTAAACTGGAGTTATTTATCTATTTATTTTTTAAGGAAATACTATGTTCTGTCTAGCAAAAACAAAATTATCTAGTTTAACGAGTTTTCGCTCGTCTATTTGGTTATCTATTACTTTCTTGTCGCTAAACGTCACATTTTATGGAATGTAATCACTTTAATGTATTAGAGGGGGAGTTTGACGAAGAAGAATTTTTACCTAATTTTTTTTTGAGTTCAATTAATTCGCGCGTCTAATATTACTTAGTTTTCTGTACCTTCTGGCAATGGTGGGGTTGTGGGTGTTCCTCGTGGTGCATAGATTTCTGAGGGATCTTGGCCCGTAATAACATTCTCTTGGGCGTCAGGGTACTGGGTCCTCGTGATTATATTATTATCCGTTGGAAGATTCCGTTGATTTGTTTCCAATTGGGGTTTTGTGTGGTGATGACGAGCTTGATTTGGAATTGCAAAATATACGGGTTGGGATGGTCCTTCGTCGCAATTGTTAGCAAGCAGATTTTCCAAGTGGGGGCTGAGGGGTAGGTCAATTTCAACAGTAAAATATGTTGCAACCACTTTTTCTAGGTTTGAGCAAAAATCTCTTTGTTTCTGTAGTTCCTTATTAACTTCGACATGGTTCTCTTTTAGCTGTTTCTCTAAAATATCTTGTTGCAGCTTAATTATTTCTTTCTGTGCCTTCAAGTGGTCGTACTTATGTTGCATGTCCAGAATCTTTGCCCTCTGGGGTGTTAGGAGTTCTTGTATTGCCATCGTCGCGGACAGGATGGTACTGTTCTTATAATCTTGTACTTTTTTTCCAATTTCCTGCAATTTATCGTACAATATTTGTAATTTTAGGATCTGGTCGGGATAATTATATCCTTCGACAATTGCAGTGTCGCTAATTGATTCCATTTCATTCTGGATGTTGGTGATTTGTTCTTTCCCCTCCATAAATTGGGCCTCTATTAATTTGTCTATTTGTTTAGTAATCAAGATATCATGCATATTCTTGTTCATTTTTTCTTCGGAGGCCTTAACTTCGCTAAGCGATTTAAGTATGGTTTCTATCATATTTTCAATTTTAGATTTTTCCTTTCCTAATTAGGCCGCTGGCACTCGGAGTTTTGCTCGTACTTTAAATAGCGGACCCAGACGGGCTCTGTCAGGCCCGGGGGTGCCCTGGGTATGTTACTTTTGGAGGGGGGGGGGCTTGAACAAGTCGCGTTCTTCTTCTATCGTCGGGGTTCTTTACCAAGCCGAGGTTTAGTTTATCTGGAAAAATTAACTTTTGACTTATTTCGACATTTTTTGGGCATCACAATAAAAGTTGCCCATATATTCTGGTTATAAGTTATTTTTTTTTTTAAAATGATATTTTTTTTTTAATATTGCCTTATAAATTTTTTTTTTTGGTTAATTGTTCCTAGACGTATTTCCATTTGTCGGGTCTCTTGCTAATTCTGCCATATTTCGTGGTAATTTCCTGTTCGCCTTCTTGTTTTTTATCCTTTTTTGATTTTCCCATAGAGATCAGATCAAATTTCTTGTACTGTTTTAGTAGGTATTTTTGACCTTTTAATTTTGCGGCTTTTGCGTGGGCCGCAGCAGAAGCCTGTTTTTGTGTTGGTGCGTTCTGGGGGCAGTCAGGATCTGATCTATCGTCGGACTCATTAGAGCTAGTATCTGAAGATTCATTATTTGGGCTTTCGGGGGCGGTCCTTTGCAATTGAGGGGTATCTCCTGCCCTTGCTTCATATATCTCATCTGCTCTAGAAGTTGAGGGTTTATTTTCTATTTCCTCACGCTGAGGTCCTGTCTCGGGGGAGTTAAAAGATTCTTGGGAACTTTGGGAGGAGTCAAATACTTTTGGAGAATGTCTCCACTGCTTGAATGCCATCTCTTCCAGGGGGTGAGGTGTATTTCGTAGCATGGTCTGTTTCCAGGAGTGAGAGTCCTTGGGTTTTACTTTAGATACCGTTATGTGATGGTACTGTCCCAAGTTTTCATCTTCAGGGTGCTCCTGTGTCCACGGCACAGTACTGTGCTTTGTTTTTATGGGATAGTTAATAATGTCCATAGCCTCTCTCAGGTTTTTTGTATTTTTATCCCTGGGAGGAGTTTTCCTCCTTTTTGTACCTGGGGTTTCCACGGCTCTGTTTAGTTCCTCCTGTAACGACAGGGGTCTTTCTATCGGGGTTGCTGGGGATACCATGTCATCAGGAAATCTTTTGGGGGGACATGGAGTTGAAATTCTATCGGGGAAAAATTGGGTTTTTGGCGACAGCGTATAATCCAATTCATGCTCCGAGCTTTCTGTGGATGAGCTCTCTGGGCTTTTTGGGGTTCTTGCAGGCATGGGTATTAGGGGTTTTCTTTTAGGGATGACTAGATTTTTCATGGCCAAAAATTCTTCAAAATCTTCCTCCTCGCTATTGTTTTCAAAATGGTTTTGTTTGAAATTAAAGGGCTTTAGTTCGGATAGCCTGGACCTAGGGAATTGATTTTCCGCGTTTGATGAATCTGAAAATGGGGTTTCGGGTGCCCACTTAACGGGGTATTTGGCACCTTTTATACGGCTTACATGTGCTTTGTATGTTCTTTCGTTTTCTGGATTTATCATTTTAAAAGTAAAATCGTTGTCATATTTTTTGATTATTCTGTAGGGTCCTGAATATTTATTGGAAAGTTTTTTGCCTTCCAGTTTAGCTTCATTTTTCAAATAGATACGGTCGCCTACCTTAAAATATATATTTCCTTTGATTTTGGATTCATTTTTCAACTTTTGATTCAATTTACATTTTTATAACTCTTGTCTAACTATTTTATAGGTTCTTCTCAACTTATTTATAAAATCTTGCTTATAGTCCTCCGTACTGTTGAAATACTGTCTTGATTCTATAATTTCTTGATAGGGTATTTCATAATCTCGTCCGAATAAAAGAAAAAATGGAATGTCTTTAGTTGTTTCCGAGTATGCCGTATTAATTACATTGGTCAAGTAAGGTAGATATTGATCCCAATCGTTTCGGTTGTCCTTTGAATAAATGCTTAAAACATTGGAAAATATTTTGTGCCTATTTTCAATTTTTCCATTTGCTTGGGGATGGTAGGGGGAGGTTACTAGTTTTTCTGTTTTAAGGAAACTCATTAAATCCTTTGTTACTTTAGAAACGAAGTTAGATCCATTGTCACTAATGACCCCTTGAGGAACGCCAAACTCTAAAAATATTTTTGCTGAGGCTTTTCTTGTGGTATATGCGCCTTGATTTTTCAATGCTTTGGCAAAAGTGAAGCCGGTAAAATGGTCTATTACTGAGAGGATGCAAGTATGACCTCTATTAGAAACAGTTAATCCTCCACTTGTACCAAAAAGGTCAAATGAAACGATGTCGAAAGGGAACCTCGCCATTGGCACTCTTCCCAAGGGGGGATTTGGGTACGTTTGAGGATTTTTTCTTAAGTTACAAGCTTCACATGTACTTATAAAATCTTTGAGTTTTGTTAATGCCGACGGGACATAAAAGTATTGTTTTAGCTTGTGAAAGGTTTTGGTTATTCCCAAGTGTCCGCCTGTTTCCGAATGGAAGTACTCGAAGGCAGGTATTATCAAGTTTTGGGGGAGCACTGGGATTATTAAGGTTCGATTCCTATTTGTTTCGCCTGTTACTATCCGGCAAAGGATTTCTTCGTCAAGGTCATAATAAAAATTGTCTATTTCCCGTCTTAGGGCTCTGAACTTATCAGGGAGATTATCGGAATTCACAAAGTAATTAATGAGAGTCAAACACATTTCATCCTTAACTTGGTTTCTTTTAATATTGGCTAGGGATAAGGGAATTACTCGTGGTCCTTTTTCTTCTGTAAGGATTTTTTGTATATTCTTCTTTTGTTTTTGTTTACTGGGATTAATGGCATTTATTTGTTTAGTTTCATCATCTGAAGAGTTATTCTCAGGGTATCTACTTAGGTAATCGCAAGGGGCATTCTGTTTACCGGTCACATGTTCAAATTTGTAATCCAGATCCTGGATTTTCATTATCCATCGCGCTAAAATTCCGGTTGGATTCTTGAATGTGCTTAGGTACTGTAAGCTTTTATGGTCCGAGCGCAACTTAAATTTTCGACCTACCAAATAATGTCTGAATTTATCTAAGTGGTAAATTATAGATAGTAATTCCAATTGCGTTGCTGAATAACTACTTTCGCATTGGGTTTGTGTTCTAATTTAATATCATATGCAGTTCTATACATATCGAGGGGGGTCCTTTGGGGTTGTTGGGTGGCTTGTCGCGAGGAGTAGTTGGGAAATAATAGCGCCGATAACTCGACCTGAAGATTCTGTGGTAACTACAAATGTGACTATTTCACAGTTTGTTAACCCACATATAGTTTCAGAAGTAAGTGCTTTCTGGAGGGTGTCTAAGGAAGTTTGCGCTTCTTGAGACCATGTAACATTCTGGGAATTCCATTTGGTTAGATCTGTTAGGGGTTTCGTGATTTGGGCGTAGTTACGTATAAATTTTCTAAAATAACTGGTTAAACCAATAATGCCTCTTAATTGTTTCATAGTTTTTGGCGGCTTAAGATTTTCTACACATTTTATCTTCTCAGGGTCCGGTGATATTTGACCTTGGGTCACTATCATTCCAAAGAATTTTATTTCGGATTGAAATAAATTTCCTTTTTCCGGTCTACATTTCAAATTACCCTCTCTGAATTTTTCGAAAACCTTGGTCAATGTTTTTAAATGATCCTCTGGAGTTTCTCCCACGCAGATAACATCGTCCACAAAGTGGACAATGTTTTCTATACCTCTCAGTAAATGCAATAGGGGTCTACATAATGCACTTGAGCTAGTTTTTAGTCCAAAGGGTACCCTCAAATACTCGTAAGAGCCGCATTCTGTTGTCGAAAAAGTCGTTTTATAAACGTCGTTATCTGCTACCTTAACTTGGTGATAACCCTGCGTAAGGTCAAGAGATGTAAAAACTTTATTTTTGGTTGAAATGGAATCCAGGATTTCATCAATTCGGGGCAGGGGAAATTTGTCACTTACTACTTGCTTATTTAAGGCTCTATAATCTACTACAAGCCTGAGGTCTTTGTTATTTTTTGGTACTAGTATAACCGGGGCTGAATACGGGCTTATACTCGGCCGTATTATATTATTTCTTTCTAACTCGCGGATTTTATTTTTTAACCAGACTTTGTAGGGATGAGGGATGCGATAGGGCTGTTTAGCTACAGGTAACCCTGTGGTTTGAATAGAGTGTTGATAAAATGATATTAACCCAATATCTTCCTCGCCAGTAGAAAAAATATCTCTAAAATTCCAAATCAGTTCACATAATTTTTCATTTAATTGAGTATTTTGTATGTGGTCTAATTCAAATTTTTCGAAAAATTGGGGTTTTATTAGGGGGTACCTATTCTTTGGATTGTTAGTACCAATGCTATTAACTAAGCTTTCCCTGGAGTCTCTCCATTTGTTTAGCTCATGCTCAGAAATAACCCGTATTTCCACGAGACATGTCCCTTTTTTCAATGTAATCATATCGTTTTACCGTGTGTTAGTTAACCAAATATAACCTTCGCCTTTTTCATATGAGATGATCTGTTCTTCACAAAACAGATTTTCTGGAATTTCTTTGCACGGGGATGCAAACCAGATTTCAGAATTGTCATTTACAGGGGTGACCATTTGAGAGATTTGTACTCTTTGCATGGTATTTGGGGGGATTTTTGTTTTACGTACTGCGAACCCATAATATTTCTCTTCCGTGTTATTTTCTATTAAATTAAGATTGGCGCTTGATTGCGTCAGGTCTTCCGCTTTCGAGGTTGATTGTAGGGGTGATTCCAAGTCCTTTCCCCTTACAACAGTGTTTGGATTCATTATTTCATTCCACAATTCAGCTATTTTCTTTATCTCTTTTTGTCTATACTCCTGCATTTCTCCTATTTTTATTTTTACTGACTCGATCCATTTGCTGTTTGATTTTCTTTTTCGTCTGCTCCATTGATTTTGATTTTCGATCCGTTTGCTCGTTTGATTTCCCACGGGACGAGAAATGGGGGGAAATGACGTGACGTGGGGTACAAAAGATTTGATTCTATTCACTGTTGCTTCCCCTCTCTCCACGCGTTGGAGAATAGGGTCGTGTGGATACACGAGTCGGTTATTTGCTATATCTAATAACACCTTATTAGATTTTAAAAAATTAGCGCCAATTATAGCTTCATATGGAAAATTTTTGCAGATTATGAAGTTTGTAGGAAAGATCCTATTATCTTTTATCACGTCTAGGCATATGGAGCCTATAGCTTCCAGCCTATGCCCCGTGACACTTGTTAAATTGGGAATATTGAAATTTTTCCGTCGCTTAATACATACTGGGAGTCTATTAAATATATCCGAATTTATTATGTTAACCGATGCACCCGAATCTATTAACGCTTTGAAGTTAATACTTGCCACACTAAAATTATTCAATATAGGTAGCATATCATTATTATCACTTAAAGAAGGTACAATTACTGGATGGGACCTATAAAAAATACTGGCCTCCAGGGTCCCGGTTAATTTTCTTGGGGGCCTAATTCGTTTCCCTGTGCGCTTATTTGATAAGTTGGGGTTTGACATTGGGGTTCGGTGGGAATTTCACCCTCCACTTCACTAGCATGTGAAATTCCCATTTGATTGACATTTGACTGTCTTGTTTGCCACGTATTATTGCGTGGGTTAAAGTTTCTCGTGCCGACGGCTCGCGGCATTCGTTCATTTTGTATTGACGAAAAATTTCTTTCATTTCCCGTCGGAAAAAAATATCCTCTGTAATCGGTTGTATTTCTGTTGAATCTAGTTGGATACACAGTTCGTGAATTAAATTGGTACATGTTTTGTCGCAGATTTGGGTTGGGGAACCGATAATTACTTTGTCGGTTGGGGGAAGGATTTATATAGGTTTGGGGATTCGTATATTGGGAAGGATTCGTTGGATTTGTACACACGAATCCTTGTTGGTACGAGTTGCGGTACGAGGGTAGACGTGGGGGTTATTTCTATAGTTTCCTGCCCCATTGGCGTTTGAGTTTGTTCTCCCGAACAAACGGTTATCAAAATTGGGGGTTACTGGTGTAAAGTTATTTCTAGTACGGCATTCCCTGGCAATGTGTCCTTGCTTATTACATGCATAGCATATAATTGTGGGGTTCTGTACGTAGTGTGTTGTATTCGTGGGTCCAAAACGTACCATTCTTTGTCTCGTAGGGGTTGGGGATCTATTTTGGTTTGGTTTGGGTGAGTTGTCTCTTGGAAAGAAATTTTGGGAAATTGCTCGTGATCGTCCTGGAGTTGAATTTTCTACATTATTTATTCTTGAATTATTGTGGTTCGCCACAATTGAGTCAATTTCTATCATTCTCTCCACGTCCTGGACTGCTAGGTCTAAAGTTTGGATATTTTTTGATATCAACATTCGGTACAGTTTGGGGCTTAATCCTTGCATGAAAGCATTTAGTACGATTTTATCGTATAAGGGACCAAACTCTTTTCCGTACTTGGCTTCAATAGATACCATTACTTTGTGCAGGTATTCTCTAACGTTTTTTGTTTCGTCGAAACAAACCGTACCATGCTTTAGTTTGTGTGTTGAACTGGTTTCAACGAATCTTTCTCGGAACGCTTTTAGTAATTTTTCTATTGAGTCTATAGGAAGATTGTTATCTTCCCCTATCTTATTTTCAATTTGTTTTAGAAATGTTAGTGCTTGACCCTGAAGTCTCATTAGCAACATGCTTAATAATGATTTTAAGTCTGAGTGAGTAAACTCGACAAATTGGTTTAATTGAATAATAAATTCATCTACGTCTGAGTCTCTAACATTTGGGGGTAGTAAGTTTGATATTTCAACTGTTTTTGAGATGACTTTTCGCTTCAATAGTTGTGAGTTTTGATCTGGCGACATATTTGTTTTCCGTTTTTTTGGGTTAAAATTCGGTAATGGTTTTTAATTGTTTGATATTATTTAAAATTTTTATTTTTTAACTGCGTGTTTTCTTTTTTGTACTATTTCCAGAGGATTTAGGCCTAAAAAAAAAATTTTGAACTTGAAAATATTTAAAAAAAATTACACTTTAGAGCATGCAAAGAGAGAAAAAAAAATTTCTTGTGGTTAATATTTCTCAACGATTTTTCCTTTTTTGTTTTAAATGTTGTCCGTGTGTTTTTGCTCCTTTAAACCGACCGCGCCACTTCTAATGGGGGGGTTTTCTTTTGAAAAGGTTCGTCCGCGGAGTTTGGTTATTTAAGTCTAATTCTAATGGGAGGGTTTTCAACACGACTAATTCTTATATCTTTTTTGAGAATTTCCGATTAACTTATCCAATGGGAAATTTAATTGAGCTCTCGGTTAGCGGTCCGCGAGTGGCTTACCTGAGTGGAGGCTGAACATCTAGAGTGGGGAGCTTAATGTAGGAGTACAGGTAGGGAGCTTATATTGATGGCCATGCTGACTCGAAATCAGATTGATGAGTTTCAGTTTCCCTTAGGAGCGAGTGGAGCCACAAGGACTAACAAGCTTGAGAAATATCAACACAAGAGAATAAAATAAAACAATAGTGCGTTTATTGTTACTTACATAGTTATTGCAGAGTTCGTGGTTGTATCAACAAATTAACAACACAGGTTTCCAATACAAGTTGTACTGAGACGAAATATCTCAAAGTTTGTACACTTCAAAAGTTTATTAAAACACAGTCATGATCAAAATATTGCTAGAAGACTGGTGTAAAACTCAAACTAAACCTCCAAATAGACTGCTAGTCGCCTGTAAAAGACTCGCGCAAAATTGTTAAGTTCTAACTATCTATCCTCTGCAACTATGCCCGAGGTTACTTTTAGGCGTTGCTAAAAGTATATTTTCTCAGTCCTTATTGGCTGCGCTATTGTCCTACATTACTATTGGACTGGCTTGCACCAATGGGCTATTTGGGTTTAATTACAGTTTATGAGTTTTAATATGTCACTCTGGAATTTTTCTAGCAACTAAAAATTCTACACTGCAATATTTTGCTAACAGGTGTCGCTTAATTTATGACTTTTAAGCTATCACTTTGGGATTTTTCGAACGATCGAAGTTTTGTATTTGTAATATTTTCCCAGCAGGGTGTCGCTTAATTTTCAGAGGACTTATATTTTATTTCTTTGAAAGTTGGTCAGTGATAACACTATTTAATTGCACTAATATACTCAGGTGTTAAAATTAGTCTCCAGAACAATGCAATTAGCTTAAGCAAATATTTTACATCTCGAGTGACTACTTTTTTTGCATTGTAAATCTTACTTTCTTGACAGTTTGGTATTTTCGAGCGCTTATTATTTGAACACAGGTGTTAATCGCCTGTCGTACAAGATTTGATCAAGCTAATATTTATTGGATACTTTGGAGACGGGGGTCGGATTTACTTGTTGCATTTCCCGTGGGAAAGATTTTTTGTTAAATCAACTACGTTTATTTCAGTATTTTAAATTGAACACTTGATATTTGTTTGATTTATAGGTTACTTGAATTTTTGAATTCACATTCTTGGGTGATGTTATTTTACTGGGGTAACTTTAATTGGGGAATTTTGATGTATATTTTTTGAGAATCTATCCCATTACACATTGCAGTTTTTAATAAGATTACTATTGAAACCATAAACTTATAGACAGGGTTGTATTCAGGATTTTTTTCCGAGGGGGAGAGGTTACACAAGGATTTTTTTTTCGGGGGGGGGGGTATAAAAAAAACTTCAAAAAACGCATAAAAATTGTTTATATTCATTTTTGTTCCGTTTTTACGAGTCGGACAAATATATTGGGGGAGGTTCAAACCCCCTACCACCACACAACCCCCCCCACCCCCACCGGATACGGCCTTGCTATAGACTATATTAAGTTAAGTAATTGGTTAATTATTGTTAAAGAGCTGAAACATGTGTTTTGGCTCTTTTCTACCAGTTTTGACTTACTGCGTGGAATTGCTCTAATGATTAATTTTCTTTCAGACACACAGCAGTGCAGACATGCTTACTGATGAGGTAAGCTAAATTTATTCTTTCATAGATAGATAGATAGATTTATTCACACGAAAGCCCTATTGGGCCATGGTTACACACAACAAACAAGCAAAAAAAAAGAATACAACAACAAACCGTAAGCTGACAAAACACTGAAACTGATTACGCAATAAAATCTTCACGATACCTCATACCTACACGGATGAACATTCCAATATTATTTAAATCTAAATAAGAACTACTTTTCAAAATTTCCAAAATCCAATCTCTTCCCCCGACTTCCCTATCAAATATTTCCAGCCGCAATTCCCTCAATTCTTTACATTCCCCTAAAAATGATGCAAAGATTCATCTGTCTCTCCACACACAGGGCCACTGTAAGGACTATCCCTCAATCTAGTCCTCACTAAGTATTTTCTTTGTTCTTCTAGAGGCATAAATTCCCCCTTACAGACATTACTGATTTTAAATCTTCTGGGCTTCATCCTACTTTAGATACATTTCTTCGCCCCAGTTCTCTTTGACCGCCGCATAGAGCCCCCGGGACGGCCTTCTCAGCTTGCCAAACCTGAACTTCCTGAGACTCTAACCTAATAGTAACTAATCTAGATAGAGTCCCTATCATATACCATATATAACGATAAGTTTAGACCCTCCGTTAAAGTGCTTCTCCCAGTCGGTAAGAAAGGTCTAGTGTTCTTACTATTACCATAGACCTTAGTGCCTAATGGGGCACATGGGGTGTCAGTGAGTGGCCTCTTATCTTCCTTTTAATGGACTGCTGCACAGATGGCCCCCCACTCTGGGATGAGACTCGTCTAAAGGTTCTTCTGTCACTTTCGTTCATCCTACGGAGCGGGTTTTTTGGTTTTCCTCGGTGACGGGTGCCTTCCGGTTGCCAATGACGGAGCATATTTGGAAGTCTATGATCTGGCATGCGCAAGATATTTCCTAGGTATCGCCATCTTTGTTGTCTTACAACGGAGCAACGATGTCGGGTTGGTCTGTGCGGGTACGAATCTTGTCGTTGGTGGCATGCTCTCTTCAGCTGATCCTTAGGATCCAGTTAGTTCGATAGTATCGTTCTTACTATAGTGATGAAATATTTGTAACCTGATTGGCATCTGTAAGATAAAATATAATGAAAAATATATTGATTGCATATAATAATATAATATGGAATTTATAGTAGAGTATTGTGAATATAAATACATAAAATGAAATATAATCATAGAAAATCGTTCTTCTAAAAATAATCATAAAAGATGCTAATGCATAATCCCTATGTAATTCAGGGCCCTGTGTCAGCCATTATCGAACCCTTGGCCCAATATTGCCAAGCGGAGATCAATCCAATGGGCAACCACTTTGTATTTAATTATACAAAATAATGACTAAATAGAATAAATTCTATATAAAACGAACATAATAATAGGATATAGAATGACATAATGGTGTACTCTGTACAATATTTTTTTTTCATTTTTTTTCTCTTGCTAAAACTAGAATATATTTATTTTTAGCACGTGTACTTTCGTTATTGTAAAAATAAGACGGCCAAGCGGGCAGCTAGTTTTTTTTTCTGCTCGATGGAAACAGCCGATAATGATGTATTTAGTCGTCAAGCTACTACTTTCATAGGTTAGGTAATCGTTAAAGAGGTTGGGGGAACCTGTGTCTGAACTTACTGTAAATATTTGAATAAAAATTTCCCCTGGGCTCTGGGGGGGGGGTATGTTGACCCCGAAGTTTTTCTTTTTTACCTGATCGTTGGACTATTTCAAACAAACTGGCAATCTCAAATTTTTGATCGGATGCATTTGGGGAAAAGAGGGTATGTGGAGGAGGGGGGGGGTTGATGCCCTCCGATACCTTTTGTCTCATAAAAAGGTAACTAGAACCTTCGGTTTCCAATCCAATGAGCCACCTCTGAAGTTTATAAGGCCTCTCCTTAAATAAAAACTTTATATGCCCCCGGGGCATAACTTAAAATACTTGCCCACTGGCTCTGGGGGTTTTTGTCGACCTTGGAGTTTTTGTTGTCTGATGTTTGAACTATTTTTAACAAAATGGTTGTCTCAAAATTTTTATCTGATGGGTTCGGGGAATAAAGGGTGTGGGGAGGGGGGCTAATTGCCCTTTGATCTCTTGACTTTTTAATAGTGAACTAGAACTTTCAGTTTCCAATCAAATGAACCCTTTCTGAAGTTTATATGAGCATCCCTTCTATAAGAACCATATATGTCCCCAGGGCATAACTTACAACGCCTCCCCGGGCCCGGGGAAGTTGAATCGGCCCTGGAGTTTTTGTCGTCAAGCTACTACTTTCATCGGTTGGGTAATCGTTAAAGAGGTTTGGGGGAACCTGTGTCTGAACTGACTGTAAATATTTGTATAAAAATTTGGCGGGCAGGTTTTGTTTAGGGCCAGTGCGCTAAGAAGTTGATTATGTTTGAGAAATGCAAAGTTCCGAGTTTTGAAGCGCATTTGCCTCTTATTGATAGTCTTCTTTCTCGTGTTTGCAAGATGGCCTCAATTTAATTGTAAATGGAAATTCAGCAGATTTGCTGTTGAATTTGTCTTGGTAGATGTGTCTTGGTAGGCTGTTGGTTTAAACTCTAAAATGCAAAGACCCCCCAAGTTAAAATCTTCTTATTCTAGCAGAAGGTACGAAGTAAATCTGAGCTTTTTAATTCAAGTTGTAAGACGTAGATGAGAAGGAAAAATTATAGGATGATTTCTAAGAGAACTCCAATCAGTATAAAACGCAACCCTTATAAGGTATATATATTCAACCACAAACGATAGTAATTTGTAAGCAAAATGTAGAATTCCTTATAAGACGTGTGAATCACATGAAACACTTTTATTTCTCTTGTGGCTTTATTTAAGATTAAGAACTTTAATTGCTTCACGTAACAATTTGCATTTCATATTTGGGGCTTTGCAGTAGCTCCCTCTTTACAAAAATATCACCTTAAAAAAAGTAAATACCGAATGAAATTGTTTCGCTGTCCTAAGAGAATAGTACGTATATTAACAGTTATACCCAATAAGGTGCTAAAACGTTTGAAAATGCCACTTTCATTTCCAGAATTGACGGGTGTTAAACGCAGCAACAAAATTAATCTAAGCCACAGAGCACGACGCGATACCTTACAACTTTTGAGCCGTTGTTTCTCTGACTTCTCAAAATAATTTTTATTTATCTGTTTATTAAACAAAACATCCTACTTTTTCTTTTTTTTATTATAAATGTATTCAATCATGTAGAGATGACTATTTTTTAGGGAGGGGGGAACTGTGGCACTCTCTTCCCTCTGAACGTCCCTGACTGTATTAATATTGTAATAGTAATAATAATAATATTTAATTATGACCCACTCACATCACAAGATAAATAGGCTAGTGGAGTAAACGCTAAAAAGAAAAAAAAATTGATTCAAAAACGAAAATCAACAATAATATTAAACAAAAAAAAATGACCAATAAAAATTAAACAACAATAACATTAAATAAATAAAATTAATAAGACATACGGATCAAACCATGATGAGGCGACAAACGCCGAAACGCTGTTTCCGAAAGCTTTTCGTGTAAATCAATCAGCTTCTCAGTAATATTCGGAAGGTAAAACTTATTTATTATTTTTAGATTCCTATACCAAAGAGGAAGATATTTACAAAAATGGAAATAAGCCACTGGAATATCAATAAAACCCTTTTTTCTAAAAATCAAACAGTTTGTGTAATGAACTGTAAGTAAGAAGCGACCCGGCTAAATGGTAATCGAAACTCTAGAAAACGGGTTTTTGATACCAATAGATACATCAAAAGAATCAGATTTCAATGCTGAATTCAAATACATAACTTTCATCAAGTTTATCAGCTATCAAAAGTTCCGCACCTGAGAAAATTTGGCTGATTTTCGAAAAAAAGGGGAAAGACCCCTTAAAAGTTATAGAACCTTAATGAAAATCACACCATCATATTCAGCGTATCATAGAACCTTACTGTAGAGGTTTCAATCTCCTGTCTACAAAAATGTGGAATTTTGCATTTTTTGCCAGAAGAAAGATCACGCATTGTTTTTTTTTCCCCAGGGGTGATTATATCGACCCAGGGGTCCTAGAATATCGTAGGAGGACTCAATGGAACGGAAATTAAAAGTTCTAGTGCCCGTTTTAAGTGACCGAAAAAAATGGAGGGCAACTTGGCCCCCTCCCACGCTCATTTTTTCCCAAAGTCACCTGATCAAAATTTTGAGATAGCCATTTTGTTCAGCATGGTTGAAAATATGATAACAATGTCCTTTAGGATGACTTAATCCCCCGAAGTTCCCGGGGGGAGGGCTGAAAGTTATGAACTTTACCCAATGTTAACATATAGGCCTAGTATTGGTTACTAGGAAGTATACAGACGTTTTCAGGGGGGATTTTTTCTGGTAGTAGAGGTGTGGATGGGTCGGGGGTTATTTGGGAAGATATTTCCATAAAGTAAGTTTTCATGGGGGAAGGGACATTGCCATGAAGGGGGTGTCGAATTTCCCGGCATTATTTAAAAAAAGAGATCAGGAAATACATATAAAAAAAAACAAGTTTTTCATCTCCAAAGAAAAAGCGACATAAAAACCTAAAACGTACAGAGAATATCACGCGTGTGATTAAGTTCACCACTTCACTCTCTTGGAAGTGCCTCGCTCTTTAAGCAAAAGATTTTTTAGTAATGTCATTATAGATATTTATTCTAATCAACGACCTTTGTGATTAAGGGGTCGTTTTTAAATAATTTGAAAAAAATTAGAACATCAGCCTAAAGAGCGAGGTATCGACTAGGGGGCGATCCCCCTAATATACGTATTAAAAATATATGAATATAGAAGTTCGTTATGTAAGTTAATTCGTAAGTTACGTATATTTATTACTAATAAAAGTGTTCGTAAATAAAATAAAATTAGTTTCGAGATAACCACTTTAACAAATAAAAGTAAAATTAATATGAAAGTTTTTTATCAATTATGCATGTGTGGTGAGTCAATATCTAACCCTGGATTAATTCAAAAACGTTCAAAAATTAAATAAAAAAACAAGTTTTTTCTTAACTGAAAGAAAGAAGCAGCGTTATAACTTAAAACGAACATAAATTATTCTATATATGAGAGGGGCTGTCCCCTCCTCAACGCCTCGCTTTTTACGCTAAAGTTTGACTTTCTCACAACTCTTATTTTTTTAAACAATAAAAAACTTTAGTGTAAAGAGCGAGGCGTTGAGGAGGGGACAGCCCATTTCATATACGGAATAATTTCTGTTCGTTTTTAGTTTTAACGTCGTTCCTTACTTTCAGTTAAAAAAAACTTGTTTTTTTTTATTTAATATGGGTAAAGCCCAGAAAGATAAAGAACGGAATGATCTGAGCAAGTAGTATAAAGCTTTCCAAGGGCAATACGACTATATTTGCCTCGATTGGTTACAAATTCAGAGCAACCAAGGAGGTTACTAAGTTCTAAAAACTAAAAAACTTTCCATCCTTCATGTAGATTCGATGCGGTGGTTGGGTATTACACTCACCGAAAACCTTAAAACTTTTCGTAAACGTGCCGCCCGGGATGCTAGAACAAAGATCATTAAAGATAATTTAAACAATAAATTAAAAAAATTAAACAATAAACAGTTAATTAATTAATAAGTTTCAGAGTCATTTCATATATTTCAGAGTAACCAATGATGTTATCTTTAAATGATCTTTGTTCTGGCGTCCCGGGCGGCACGTTCACGAAAAGTTTTAAGGTTTTCGGTGAGTGTAATACCCAACCACCGCATCGAATGTACATGAAGGATGGAAAGTTTTTTAGAACTTAGAGGTTTAGGAGGGGATGAAAATTGAAAGAAAGACATTCTAATTTACCAACGTTAAGCGAAAGACCGATTTTAGTAAAAAAAAAAAAGAAACTTTATGAACCATCTGCGATAGTCTGAGTTTAGACCGACTAATTAGAAGAATATCATCAGCATAAGCAAGGTATGAAATATCAATTAAACCAACAAAACACATAGCAGAAATATTCTCAAGAATACGAGAAATACAAAACTTAAAAATTCTTGGAGATTATACTCTGCCCTGCCGTACTCTTTGACGAGCAGGGACAATAAAAGAAGAAAAGACGCCGTTAGTTTTAATTCGAAGATAAGATTTACCAAACTTAATATCTAAACTTAAGAAGAAAAGTAAGTGAAAGGGTAATGCCGTGACTATAAAGAGAGTAAAGAGCCTGACTGTGTACAATACTATCGAAAGCCATAGGAAGATCAAGGGCACAAACGTGAAGACCATACCCTTTAGCAGAAGCATATTTAAGAAGGCAAGCCAGAGCACGGTGAGCGTGCTGGCAACCAATGCCAGACCGCTAGTTCTCCCCAAAATTAGCATTTAAATTGATGAAAGGAAGTAGGTTATATTCAAGAATTTTACTAAGATTACAGGCAACCGTGACAGGCCTGTAAGAAAAACAGTCCAATGGACTCTTACCTCGTTTCAGAACAGATGTGACGGTTCCACACAAAAAGCTATCACGAACAAGAGAACAACAAATACACGTTTGGAAAAGCAACTGTAAATGGAAAAAAACGGGCAATTTATTTTAAGATGATAAACTCTAATTCCGTCAACTCCAAGAGAGCTTGATTTCGCTTTCTTAACACATGTAATTACAGCATCAACAGAAAGGGGTAGAACTTGTACCTGAGTCAAGAAAGGTGGGAGAACCGAATCAAGCAATTTTGAGTAAAATGCATGCATTGCATAATTCACTTTGGAAAATATAACTGAATAGGGGTCAGACCTCGTAGCTGCCGGGATGGGGCAATTAAGATTTGCTTAATTATCTAATTTAGCTGAATTAATCACTTTGTCCCATTCATTCTTGCTGGTAGGACAATCTAACCCTTTATATCGGCTTGATCGCAGATGTTTCTTAAACACACGCTTTGTTTTTTTTTCATTTCAAATACATTTCCGGATATTGCCGACCGTTATCAATCCATATTCGCAGCCACAATTTGGCTTTATTTTTCACGATTTTCAGTTCAGGGTCACACGACCAGAATGCTTTCCTTGTGCTTCTTCTCACTCGCTCATGAACTGAGGGCAACCTCCTCAGCGCGTTTTAAACACCACACAGTTTGCTTGTAGTACTGTTTCAGTTCATAATTGCTTTTTGTAGAGCGAACACTCTGCTGGAGTAAATGAAAGGTTACACGTAAAGAACCAAAGAGTATGCCCAGGGTTGAAATATATAATGAAATATTAGCATTTTTCCAGTTACTCCGAACAAACCATTTAGAGGAAGGGAACCTACCTGGGCTGTACAATTTGTCCTAATCGAAAAGTAGAGCGATAATGGAAGGTGATCAATATCTTGCTCATCTTCGTGGACATACACTGTTGAAGACGCAATAAGCGGGGAACAAATCACATGATCAATATCCGATAAGCTGTTAGAATTATGCACACACGAAAAAGATATATCCTTCGCAAATATTCTGTAATCAGGAAGACTATCAAGAAGGTTCATAGTACGCACAGAATCAAGCTTTATGTCAGTGTTCACATCACCAATGAACATAAATTCGTAGCCCTCCTTGCTTATTCTATGGAGGAGAGTTTTTAAACTTGCACATACTTTGGAGAACTTATTCAGAGAAGTCATATTCTTCCCATCATGTGGCATATATGTATTGAAATGGTTTTCTCTAGTCTTATAGCTTGAAAATGCTCGTCAGAAAAATGACATGACGGAGACAAAAAGCTGAGCTTTTTTTTTATAATACATGCTAAGCCCCCGGAAGGCCTTCCAGAAGTATAAATAGCATTTGTTGTGAAAGCAAAATTATTAGCACTGCGGCGCAGGAAATTAACATACGTTCCTGTCAAAAGATGTTCCTGAAAGCATACAATGTCAAACGTACTATACAGTTCATCAATCGTCAGATCCTTGTTTTTTGTCCCATAAATATTAAAACACACGACTGATACTGATACAGACATTAATTGGTTTTTGGCAAATTGAGACTTGCAATTATTTTCTGTTTAGGACACGTGAGGCTAAACGAAACATGATTACCTCCACAGTTTGCACACTTTGATGACAAATTACAAGGCGAGTCCCTATCGGAGATATGAGGGCCGGCACATCGTGCACATTCTGTTGATACACTGGAACAAGACGACTGGAGATGTTCAGGAGACCGGCAAATGTTACAACAACGGGGAATCGCCTTGAACTCATAAACACTTAGGTTTTTGTATCCTACTTTAAGACTGTATCTCAATGTTTCGGCTCTTGACATTGAATCAGAGAATTCAAGTTTTGCTGCGGTGGATTTCCCTGGCCTAGAGGCGTCAAAAACATCAGGGCAGGAAATCAGGTGGGAAAATTCAGAATCGCTTGGAATTCCCTTCAAGAGGCCATGAAACTTATTGGGATGGACTTTCGCAGAAGAGCCAGTTATCGCTCCAGTTACTGACAAACTGAAATCTTCGGCAACTGACTTATCTATGTTGATAATCAGTTATCAGTGATAATATTGTATATTAAATAAGTTGTTTATAATATACAATGTTGATTAAATTTACACACTAAAAAACTAAACGTTTTTTTTGTTGAAAATGATAAAAGTAGCTGTTTGGAGCATAGCATAAAGTATGATTTATGTACTGCATTCTGTCACTGTCTTGTGTAGGACATGACAGTGACATTTTTACTGACATTTTTACGCTTCATGGATAATTTCAAAAAACCGTTTTAGATGTGATCCTTAGCTATGAAATTGGTAATTTAGTAGCTGAAATTGTAAGCATTGAGCTTTTCTTACTACTACTACTACTAACAACAACTCACTGCAGTACTAAGCCGCCTGAGGCTAACACAGCTATTTCTACTGATGTTTTACTACTGATGTAGTAAAACTCTAATTCAGTATTGAATTAGAGTTCATAGAGTTAACAGCTAAATAAGTTTCAATTCAGTCGGATAAAACACATGCTTAAAATCTCAACAGCTTAGCTTGCGTAAATAACAAGTTTGACCACTACTGTGTATTAGTGAATTGTTATAGCTGTGACGCCAGAATCTTTTAAATTAGAGACATAGCGATCTATCATTCAACGAGTGAACTTAATTGACTCGTTATACCGGTCTTAGACTCTTTCATTTGGATACTGCTTGGATACTTGCCAGTAAATCTGTATTTAATGAAATTCTAAATGAAAACATAAATCTCACTTGAGAGCGGATTTTATAGCTAAAGAAATATGTCGTCAGTCAGCCAGAAAACTTTTGATGATGGAATGAAGGCACTGGGAAAGAAACTGGATCTCATAATTAACCAACAAAAAGAGTTTGCTGTTACACTGTCCTCGATTTCGGATGAGGTTCAGACTTTGAAAAATAAATCGAAGTCTCGTGAAGCGAAGATTGCTAGTCTAGAAAGCCAGCTTGAGGAGCAAAAGTCAAAGTTTCATACAATCGAAACGAAACTGCTGGAAATCGCAGTAAAAGACCGAAAACTCAACTTAAACATCTTCGGATTACCGAAAGAGAAAAACCAACAGTCAGTTCTCACGAATGTGTCTACGTTACTGACATCAAAAATGGAAATCACGGATAAAATCCGATTATCACAGTGCTACCGAGTGCCTCAGAAGTCAAATGTGTCTAGCCGTAAGCCGTACACCCCTCCAGTTTTTGTAACAGTGTCGACAGAAAAAGATATTATATCAATCTTCAGTTCAATATCAAAGCTGAAAGGAACTGGGGTCCGGATTTGCACGGACTTGCCACCCAAATTAAACTCTATTAGAAACAAGCTACTGACTAAGGGTAAGGAAATGCGTGAGAATGGATCCGCGCAACTCACACGAGTGAAACACAAAGGGGCTAAACTCTGGATAGAGTATAAATTGGATTCTTAGTCGCAGTGGGCAAAAGCATAAGAAATATTAAAGGCGACTAGTGTATGATGTTAGATCAATCCCGCTCTAGATTGATAATTGTTTCGTTTTTGTGTTTGAGATATGTTCATTTTTTATGTTGATGTGTTATTTAGGCTAGCTCGGTTCAAGTTTATTTTGATTATTTCTTCCCCAGTTATTTCTGTTCTACTTATACCTTCTCAACTTGGGTCTTCTCGAAGGATGATAAGCATGGTTGGTTTTCATGACTCGGCAGTGGTACTGGCTCCTTATCACGCGGGCTTACTGGCGCGGGGTGGGATCTTTCGATTATTACTTAGTTGACTTTAAAGTTTGCGGGTGCGGGGGGACCGATAGACTGGTGGCTTTGGAGGGAAACTCCTTAACCTATCTTTACTTTCTGAAACTTTTCATGTATTCGGTCAAAGAGAAAACAACACTTTTTCTAAAATAAGACCGCCATCGTACGTTTCTCCTGATGAAATAAACAGACTTGAAGATAATTCATTGTGAATGGGATTTGTGAATGTACAAGGACTCATGAGTTTTATTGATAAACTAACAAATTTATTGCCAGCAAATCAAATTGACATTTTGGGGATTTGTGAAACATTTATTAATGATAAGACACATTATAATGTGAAAATCCTTGGACATAAATTCGTTGATAAGAATCGACTAGTCCATAAAAAAGGTGGTCTTGTGTTATTTTTGAATGATGGAGCGCAGTTTGAGCGACTGCCAGAAGTGGAAAAATATAATGTTGAAAAAGTGTGTGAAATACTGCCGGTTGAATGTCGGCTTGGGACTAAAAAAATTCAAGTTTGTGTGGTGTATAAGCCCCCGTCGGCCCCAATACCACTTTTTTTGCAATCTCTGGAGTCTTTAATAGCATCTTTGGATAATAAGGATGTTGTGGTTATGGGGAATTTTAATATGAATCTACTGGAATATAATTAAAATACCCATGCAACCAATTTAATTACATTCATGACATCGAATTACCCAATTCCTTCTTGTACAATTCCTACGTGTGTTGCATCAACTAGTGCAACTCTAATTGACAAAATATTTTTAACAACACCAGCCACGTCTTCACAGGTTGTTTTGACGGATTTTTCTGATCATTTTTTTTATTTCTGATGTGAGATACCAGACTCATAAAATAAAATCACCAGAAACAGCAACCCGGATTATTAATAAAAAAAATCTAGTATGTTTAAAGGATAAACTGAATTTAACTGACTTGGTCTCCTGTATTTCATGCTGAGGAAATAAACTCTGCGACGGATTATTTTTTAGAGGGATTTCATGCTGCACTTGATGAGTCGGAAATGATGAAATTCATTCATTAATCATTCATTAAGTCCCATCCGTCCTTGAAGGTCGTCTTGGGGCCTCTTTCTTCGTAACGGCGTGGATGTGCCTTCTGTATGCTTCACGGTCTTCTGCTAGGCGAAGAAGGTCCGAGAGGCGGTGAGGTGCAAAGTTTTCCTTCCACCTTTTTGGGAGACGACCACGAGGACGAGAACTGTGACTTTGGCCTTCGAAGGTGATTTTTGGGAGACGGGACCGACTCATCCGTTGTACGTGACCGAGCCATCGAAGTTGCTGGAGCTGGATCTTCATGAGAATTGTTTGTTGTACTTTAAGGCTCTCGAGAAGTTCGACATTTGAAATTCTATCAAGGTAAGTGATCCCGCCGATGTGGCGGAGGCACTTAGTTTCAAATGCTGCAAGTCGACGGTTGTCATTTACCTTCAGTGTCCATGTTTCACATGAGTAGATTGCGATGGGGATGATCAGGGTATCAAAAAGTCGTGTCTTAAGCCGCAGAGACAAATCCTTGCTTCGCCATATGGTCATAAGGGCCTTGAAACTGGAACTCGCGAGGGCGAGACGTCTTTTGATGTCTTTTGATGGACTGTTGTCGCTGGTGATCAGACTAACGAGGTAAGGGAACTCGTCAACCCACTGGATACTCTCTCCATTAATTTTCAGGTCTGGCTTAACTGTATCCTGTGGCTTTCGTGAGCAGCTCATAGCCTTTGTTTTTGATACATTTATGATCATTCCAAAAGAACTAGTGGCTTCGAAGACGTCGTTAAGAACGGCTTGTAGATCCTCGGGTGTTTCAGCCATTTCGTTGATATCGTCAGCGTAGGCTAGCTTATCTATCTGAACACCCCCTATATGTGCGCCACAAGTTGTCTTCACCAGGGATAAGACTGCTGTGAGGAAAAGGTTGAACAGCTCTGGAGACAAAAGGCATCCTTGAAGGACACCTGCGGAAGTCTGTAAACTGTCAGTGAGACCTTCACTAGTCATCACACGACTCCCAAATTTTGAGTACATATCCTTGATAAGATCTACTAGGTTTCGTGGGATTCCGTAATGGAGAAGGATATGCCATAGGCCATTTCTCCAAATAAGGTCAAATGCTTGCCTAAAGTCGATGAAGAGCTGATACAGGCCGCGACCGAATTCCAGATATTCCTCTAAAATTTGGCGAACAGTGAAAATTTGATCAACGGTCGATCTCCCAGGGCGAAAACCGGCTTGGTATTCTTGGATGACTAAGGATGACACGGCTTTGATCCGTTGGAGTATAATTCGGGTGAAGATCTTGGCAGTTTGACTTGTTAGGCTAATAGGACGGTAATTATCACATATTGCCTTTGACCCCTTCTTGTGTAGTGGAACAATTGTGGCTTCGCACCAAGAAGTTGGGAAATGACTCTTTTGCCAGGCACCGGATACAATCTTGTGGAAAAGATCTATAAGTGGTTCACACCGGACTTTCAGCAGTTCTGCCTTTATCCCGTCCGGGCCAGGGGCCTTGTTAGTCTTCAGCGCTTGGATGGCATCTTCGACCTCAGAACGGAGTGGAGGTGGGCTGGGACCTGAGACAGTAACGGGCAAGAGGTCCAGGACAGCAGAGTTTGGAAAGATATCAGGATTAAGCTTTTCTTTGAAATGCTCCATCCATCTCGATCGGATACCTTCTGTGCTTTGTATCTGAGAGCCATTTTTATCTAGCAGTGCACAAGAACTGAGGCTTTTCTTGCTTGTTAGCTAACGAACTCTGTTATACATGAAGTATGAATCGCCTCTCTTAAAATCAGCCTCAGACTGTTCACATTTGTCTTTAATGTAGGTGCGATGGGCTCTACGGGTGGCCTTTTCTACAGCACGCTTCAACTGCTTATATCTGTCCCTGCTGTCTCTGTCTGACCTGTTATTGTGTTTTCGTTTCTCAGTACATAATAAAATGATTTCATTTGTTATCCAAGGCTTTTTATCACCCTTTTTGGTTCCTAGGGCGGACATCGCTACTTTGCTGATGATCTTAGAGGAGTCTGTGACCAGTTTATCGATATCCTCTTTAGACAGAGTTACAGGAATATTAGAAAGAAGGTCTGATTTTTGAGTAGACAGTTCATCGATGTAGGTTTGGCGAATTTGAGGGTCTTTGAGAAGATGTGTGTTGAAACGAGCGGGTCTATTATTCAGCTTTGAGGAAGATTTCAGGCGTATCTTCAGTGCAGACATGACCAAGGAATGGTCACTGTCGAAATCGCCACCTGCGAGGGTAACAGTATCTAGCACAGATGATTTCCACCGCCTAGAGACGAGCACGTAATCAATAAGATTGCGGGTTTTTCCATCCGGCGAGGTCCATGTCGCCTTACGACGATCTGTGTGTTTGAAGAGAGTATTGGTAATGGCTAGACCACTGTCTCTGCAAAATTCAATGAGGCGTTCGCCCCTCTTGTTAAGTCGTCCAAGGCCAAATTTACCCATAACATCTTCATTTGGAGCAGAATCGTTACCAACAATAGCATTGAAGTCGCCAATGACAACAATAAGGTCTTTTTTAGGAACTGCGTCAATTAGGCTTTGCAGTTGAAGGTAGAAATTGTCAGACTCTTCATCTGGTTTGCTGCAGTCAGGAGCGTAGACTTGTATGATCGTGATGTTGATCGGGGATCCCTTCATTCGTATCATAATCAACCGTTCTGACACAGGAGTTACGGAAATCAAGGATCTTCGTGCCTTAGTCGACATCAAAAAGCCAACACCTTGGTGATGGACGCCATCGGTTCTCCCAGACACTATCAGACTAGTGTTGCCGATCCTTTCTTCGCTGGTACTAGGGAGATGTGTTTCTGAAAGTCCCACAATATCCCATTTATATCGGTATAGTTCATTTAGGACAAGATCTATTTTGCCTTGTTTAGCAAGCGTCCTAACGTTCAGGGTTCCAACAGATAAAATAAATTTAGGAGAAAGCATAGCCTCCGGGTTTGGAGTTGTCAACATTGTTAAAGGGAGATTCTCGGTCGTCAGATCGTCCGTTACCCCGGTCGCGGTAACTTCGTCGGTTGCCCCGGTCGCGGTGACTTCGTCGGTTGCCCCGGACGCGGTAACTTCTTCGGGTGCCCCGGACGCGGTAGTATTGGGTCTCGTTCTTCATCGTTTGTATTTCATATTTTATAGTGAAAAAGGTTTCGTGGCCAATTTCAGGACGGCGGTAAGCCACTCCTCTCCATCCCTAGCAGGGGCCGGCTATATCTACTACCGATAATGCGCCCTTCTGGCGTCCTGCATCACCTGCAATTTTCCCAGTGCTGGGAGAAGGTTTGTGACTGGCGGGACGTATCCATACGCCGATAGGCCCTGCCCAGTGCACATCAGAGGGTCCTTCCACCTCCTCCACCTGAACTTATGGCCCCCAGACGTGGGTGCTCCAGCTATATTTCAAGACCCCCAGAGACCGGGTCCTCCCTTGGTCCGCGCCTCCCTACCGGGAGGTGCCCTGCATATCTACAGGACGTTCCCCTATCCGCCACCTGGGACGTTCCCCTATATCGCCAGCCCTTTTGACATCAATAAAACATAAAAATAATCTCTATAAAACTTTAATATCTTTCGAAAGTGAAGAAAATAGAAGAACCTTCAAAAATTATAAAAATCTACTTTCAAAAATAATACGTAATGCTAAAATGAAATTTTATTTCGATTCTTTTAATGAAGTAAGTCCCCAAATAAAACTTGGGAACTAATCAACTCGTGTTTAAATCGATCGCGGACATCTTCTTCACCATCAAAAATACGGGATGTCCATGGTAATACAATTGAAAGGGAAATAGAAATGGCAAATTACATAAATTTTTATTTCGTGTCAATCGGGCAGTCAATAGCTAATAAGCTCCAACATAATATGTCCCATGGGCAATATAATTATCCTAAGTACCTAGGAAGTCCTTCTGAGAATTCTATTTTTTTAACTCCGGTAACACAAGAAGAGCTTGCTAAGGTTGTTAAGCTTTTAAATAATGGAAATTCCCCGGGGATTGATGAGTCGTCGACCAATATTGTTAAAGCCATTTTTCCTAGTATTAATAAAGTTATGTGGCATTTAATAAATCTGTCATTTAGATCTGGAACTTTTCCGGATTCTTTTAAAAAAGCGTAAGTGTTACCACTATATAAAAGTGGTGACCGGACTATTTGCTCAAATTATAGACCCATTACTATTTTTTCGGGTTTTTCTAAAGTAACGGAGCGTTGTTTCTTATAATCGAATGTATAATTTTCTCTGTTCAAAAGATTATTTTTCAAAAACTCAATATGGATTTAGAAAAGAGCATAGTACACAGGATGCTATATTAACTATGGTACAATTTATTCACGAGTGTCTGGACAAAAAATGGATCCCGGCGAGTATATTTTTGGACCTTGAGAAGGCCTTTGATTCGTTAAGCCATGAAATATTGTTGTATAAATTAAACCACGGTGGAATACGAGGACCAGCGAACGATTTTATCGCATCTTACCTAAGTCGTCGCTCTCAAGTGACTATGATCAACGGCACAGTTTCGGATCCATGTCTGTTGTCAAATATTGGTGTCCCGCAAGGCTCAATCCTGGGACCACTGCTTTTCTTAATATATATAAATGACCTTCCATCAGCGACAGAAAACCTTGGTCTGAACGTTCTTTTCGCTGATGATACCGGATCATCACTTACTGGACATTCGGAAGAGAATCTCAATGAGAAGCTGCAAATCGTATTTTCACAACTTCTTGTATGACTAAAAGCTAATTGTTTGTCACTAAATGCATCAAAAACCAAATTTATCATTTATAGTAGAATTGGGCAGAATGCTCAAGGAATTTCAACTATATTTGATCATGCTACAAATATTCAAATTCCAAGGGTAACTTCGTTCCGGTATCTGGGTATTATTATTGATGAAAATCTGTCATATAATGAATACTGCAAAAGATTACGGGTTAAAGTTACTCAGGGGGTTGGTATAATGCGAAGGTTTCAGCATTTTTTTTTATATGAAATCATGCGTCTAATTTATTTTGCGTTGTCTCATTCTCATCTTACGTATTGTCCTCTGTTATATTTGGCAACATTCAGATGTCATGTGAAACCGATACAAATTCTTCAAAACCGGGCTCTTCTAATTTTAAAGAATTATTTACCATCACCGTCTTCGTATCCTAATAATAGTAAAACTGAAACTCTATGTCTTTTAACTAATATTTTGCCTGTTTCACATATATTCACCCTCAATTCTTTTTTATTTAAGGTAAAATATGACCGGTCGGAACTACCTACATACTTTCGTTCGAGTAATTTTTTCCCTGTGCAACATGCCCATTCTTATGAAACCCGACATAAATGGAATATTCAGCACCTAAAATTAAGCACAGAGAGATCACGGTTCTCGCCGTTATTTTCAATCACGGGTTCAGGGTGTCTTCATCTACCATTTATTGATTGCAGCAAATCTCTTCCAAATATAAAAAAGCAACTTCATTCTATCCTTATAAATAATTTTAAGAATTAATAATATATTGAAAATCTGGGTACATTTGATTTTATTTTTATGTTGGGTGTTTTGCCCTGTGTGTTGCTAGTCATCGGTTACCCTTACTCGCCCGTTTGTATTTTTTTTTTTTTTTTTTTATTGGTATTTTCGGTTGTTAATTGCCCGGGGTCGGGGGGTTTTTGGGGTGGGTGTCCGTCTATTGGTTAGTCATGGAATAAATCTTATTCATTATTTTATTTTTAAACAGGTTTATTACGATTAAAGTACCGGGTTTTTGTCATTCGACCTTGTGTCTCCGGCGTTTACCCTGTATTTATGTCTATTTTGTACAGATATTTTAAAATTAAACCTTGAACCTTGAACCTTGATGACGGTCACTGCATACGTGACCGAAATATCTGGTATTTTTGTGAATTTCTATCACTGTTATCATAATCACTGTCTATTAAAAGGATTTTATCCCTATTTGAACTTTTATTTAAAGCCTCTATTTTTTAACTCTCTCAAAAAGTTCCAATTTTCTTCAAAGTTTTTTGTTTTGCCCTAGATGGTTGACCAAAAATGACCATCTTGGCAATCTTACATCCTGCGTATGTAGAACTTCCTAGCCTTTTCAACCTTTCTCTCGTTATAGCCCTAGAAAGTGGGATAGAACCACATTTTCTGTACAACTTACAGTGTGAAATACGGTCAGTCAGAAGGATACCCAAAAGAATCCGTAGACAATTCCACTGAAAAACATCTAACAAACCCTCCTGTGTTTTTCGGAGCGCCTACGTTTCAGAACCACACTTGGCCACTGTCATCAGTGTAGCTTTTAATGTTCTAATCTTGGTTGGTCGACTTATCTTCCTCTTTTTCCAAACCCTTTTCAACTGTAAAAAACACCCTGGGCCTTGGTTGTTCCACTTTTAACATGTTTATTGCATCAACCATCTTATCTAATAATACTACCTAGGTAAGTGAAGCTAGTCAGTTGATCGATCTTCTCATTACCTGACATTACCTCTTCACTTGCACTTTTTTCCAGTCTAAGTGACTTTCTCTTCTGAGAAATAGATGAAAAAATCATCCGTTTTCCTAGCATTTTTGTCTAAGATACTCAATTCATTAACATAATCCATTAGTCCAGGAGAGTTTACTTTCGCGTTTGATTCCATGCTCTCCCATTGATTTTCTTGTGCTCTTTAAGACAAAGTCCATCAAAATGATCCATATAAATGGAGAAAGAACACAACCCTGCTTAATTCCTGATTTAATACAGAACCAGCTACAAAGTTCATTTCATACCTTGTCTCATCCTTGTTTCATCCGCAGCAGTGTTATTCTTGTACCTAGCACTAATCATTTTAATGTATTTATCTTGTATACCATACAAGGATAGGATCTTCTCTAAAGCACATCTATCAGTTGATTCAAACGCTTACTTATAATCTGTAAATCTGAGGTCCAAAGGGTTCTGATGACTCAGGCACTTCTGAGCTATAATTGAGAAGTGCCTGTGTTGACCACATTTTCACTCTGAAAAGAGGTTGACGCAACTCTTTCCTTCCCCTCGTCCCGGCTCCTCTTAAAACTTCTTAAAGTCTGAAAAGTTTCTTAATCCTAATTAATCTCTTGCCTTCAGAAACCAAGCTAATACCTTTATAGTCACTCCTACGATGTTTCTTGTAGAGGGGTTTATTTGAAGTTTTCCAAAAATTGCTAGGCTCTTACCCTTTTTCAAAAATTATATTCAATAATCTTCGGTACTTAATGTCTGACTCCTCAACCACTATATATATATAAAAAAAAACTCATTTACCACACTATCAGTACTTGGGGCCTACTTATTTTTAAATCTTTTTATTACTGTCTCTAATTCTTCCTTGCAAAATAAATTTTCCTCGACTTTCGAAGTTTCACATTTTTTTCCATATCATTTCCTGTAATTTTATCACAGATGAACACACTCTTAAAATGTTCTGCCTCTTTCTCTTAAGCTCTTTCCTTATCAATAATTAAATAAAAAAAACAAGTTTTTTAAACTGAAAGTAAGGAGCGACATTAAAACTTAAAACGAACAGAAATTATTCCGTATATGAAAGGGACTGTCCTCTCCTCAACGCCTCGCTCTTTACGCTAAAGTTTGACTCTGTCTCACAACTTTATTTTTTAAAACAATAAAAAACTTTAGCGTAAAGAGCGAGGCGTTGAGGAGAGGACGGTCCCTTTCATATACGGAATAATTTCTGTTCGTTTTAAGTTTTAATGTCGCTCCTTACTTTCAGTTTAAAAAACTTGTTTTTTTTATTTAATTTCTGATCGTTTTTTAGTTAATGCAGCTTTTATTTTGGCTCGCCGTCATTGAATAAGTAAACAAAATTTGCATAAAAATTTTAGTTTTCTTTTGCTAAATGGCTGTCTCTAAATTTGGTTCTGACATACGTTATAATTTCTGTTCGTTTTAAGTTCTAATAGTCCTTCTTACATTTCAGTTGAAAAAACTTGGTTTTTTTTTATTTAATTTCTGATCGTTTTTTAAATAATGCTTGGAAATCCGGCGCCCCCTTCATAGAAATGTCCCTTACCCCAAAGAAACATCCTCCACGGAAATATTCTCCAGAGTAACTCCCTCCTCTAGCCCCCCTCCAGAAAAAATCCTTCCTGAAAATGGTTGTATACTTCCCAATAACCAATAAATAATGCTGGCAAGTCCGGCGCCCCCTTCATGGCAATTTCCCTTCCCCCATGAAAACTTCCTTCATAGACAGATCCTCCAACATAACCCCCCGGCCACCCATACCTCCCAACAGCACCCAAAAAAACCTCCTGAAAACTTCTGTATACTTCCGAATAACCAATACTATATGTTAACATTGGGTAAAGTTCATATCTTTTAGCCCTCCCTCTGGGTACTTCGGGGGATTAAGTCATCCCAAAAGACATATCTATCATATTTTCGACCATGCTGAACAAAATGGCTATCTCAAAATTTTGATCGGGTGACTTTGGTAAAAAAATAAGCGTGGGAGGGGGCCTAGTTGCCCTCCATTTTTTTTGGTCACTTAAAAGGGCACTAGAACTTTTAATTTCCGTTCCAATGAGTCCTCCCACGATATTCTAGGACCACTGGGTCGATACGATCACCCCTGGGAAAAAAAAACAAAAAACAAACAAACAAACAAATAACGCATCCGTGATCTTTCTTCTGGCAAAAAAAGCAAAAATCCACATTTTTGTAGATAGGAGCTTGAAACCTCTACAGTAGGGTTCTCTGATACGCTGAATATGATGGTGTGATTTTTAAGGTTCTATAACTTTTAGGGGTCTTTCCCCCTTTTTTTGAAAATCAGCCAAATTTTCTCAGGCGCGTAACTTTTGATGGGTAGCTTCTAAACTTGATGAAAGTTATATATTTGAAATCAGTATTGAAATCTGATTCTTTTGATATATCTATTGGTATCAAAAACCCGTTTTCTAGAGTTTCGGTTACCATTGAGCCGGGTCGCTCCTTACTTACAGTTCGTTACACGAACTGTTTGATTCTGACCTTGTTCCTATCAAACAGTTCGTGGTAACGAACTGTAAGTAAGGAGCGACCCGGCTCAATGGTAACCGAAACTGTAGAAAACGGAGTTTTGATACCAATAGAAACATCAAAAGAATCAGATTTTAATGCTCATTTTAAATATATAAGTTTCATCAAGTTTAGTCCTACCTATCAAAAGTTACGCGCCTGAGAAAATTTGGCTGATTTTCGAAAAAAGGGAAAAGACCCCCTAAAAGCTATAGAACCTTAATGAAAATCACACCATAATATTCAGCGTATCAGAGAACACTACTGCGGAGGTTTCAAGCTCCTATCTACAAAAATGTGGAATTTTGCATTTTTTTTGCCAGAAGAAAGATCACGGATGCGTGTTTATTTATTTGTTTGTTTTTTTTTTCCCAGGGGTGATCGTATCGACCCAGTGGTCCTAGAGTGGGATGGCTCATTCAAACGGAAATTGAAAGTTCTAGTGCCTTTTTTAAGTGACCAAAAAAAAATGGAGGGCAACTAAGCCCCCTCCCACGCTCATTTTTTTCCCAAAGTCACCCGATCAAAATTTTGAGATAGCCATTTTGTTCAGCATGGTCGAAAATATGATAACTATGTCTTTTAGGATGAATTAATCCCCCAAAGTCCCCGGGGGGAGGGCTGAAAGTTATGAACTTTGCCCAATGTTAACATATAGTATTGGTTATTGGGAAGTATACAGACGTTTTCAGAGGGAATATTTTCTGGTAGTGGGGGGGGGGTGGGTCGGGGGTTATGTGGGAGGATCTCACCATGAAGGAAGTTTTTATGGGAGAAGGGACATTGCTATGAAGGGGGCGCCGGATTTCCCAGCATTATTTAAAAAAAGATCAAAAATTATAAATATAAAAAAAACAAGTTTTTTAACTGAAAGTAAGGAGCAGCATCAAAACTTAAAACGACAGAAAACATTAAATATATGATTGGGTTCATCCCCTAGTCAATACCTCGCTCTATAAGCCAAAGATTATTTAGTACTTTCATAAGAGCTATTTATACTAATTAACGGTCTTTGTGATTAAGGGGTCATTTTTAAAGAATTGGAACAAAATTCGAACTTTAACTTAAAGAGCAAGGTATTGACTAGGGGGCGAACCCTCTAATATACGTATTAAAAATATATGAATATAGAGGTTCGTTACGTAAGTTAATTCTTAAGTTGCGTATATTTATTACTAATAAAAACGTTCGTAAATAAAATTAAACAGGTTTCGAGAAAGCCAAATAAAAGTAAAATTAATATTCAATTTTTTTTTTTATTATTCATGTACGGTGAGCCAAAATCAAAACCTGTATTAATTCAAAAACGTTCAAAAATAAAATAAAAAAACAAGTTTTTTTAACAGTAAGTAAGGAACGACGTTAAAACTTAAAACGAACAGAAATTATTCCGTATATGAAAGGGGCTGTCCCCTCCTCAACGCCTCGCTGTTTACGCTAAAGTTTGACTTTCTCACAACTCTATTTTTTTCTTAAACAATGAAAAACTACCAGATGGAGATCTTTACTTTTAACATAAAAAGCAACACTCCTGTATACTCTAGTATCTTGTATTGATCCTGCCAATCTTCGGTTTAAAGTAACATAATCAATAAGGTTGTCCGTCTTATTATCGTGTGAATAATATGGCAACTTATTGGCTATTTAATGACGGAATGCTGTATTGGTTATATCTAGATTATCATGCCTAAGAAGTCGGAGCATTTCATAACCGTTACCTTTTTCCCCTACACCAAGTCTACCTAGGCTAGGATGCTACGTATTTCTATTTCTACCAACATGAGCATTACAGTTCCTAATAAGGGTAGTAATGTTTTACTACATCGACAGGGGACTAGGTTAAATTATAAGACCTAGAAGAATTGCAGCAGTGGAAGCTAACGAAAGGATGATTTCTCAACAAAATAGTTAATTTTACATTCGTTTTCTTTTATTTTATCCAATCGCTTCAGTGTTCTATTTGAACTCTAATTATTTGAACTCTATTTGAATCAATTGTATATATACTGTTTTTCTATTTCTTAGTTTTAGATTTTATTTAATTTTAGGTTTTATAGATTATTTTAGATTTTATCTTTGTTCTTAGCGTCTAAGACGCCTTGTTTTATAAAGATAAAACATCGGCTTCGTTTTAGTTTGTCTTTTCTCTCTTTGTTTTTATTAAAAGCCCTTATTAAAAATATCATATTTCTACCTGATATCCTGCTTTTAGTTTCTGTAGCAGCAAGTAAAATTCATCTGAGTCACTACTATCTCCATCAATTGGTTTAAAGGGGCATATACTACTATAACTGTTATGCACATGCACTTTTAGTCATAAAACGAGTAACTAGCATTCTATTATTAATATCTTCCCCATTCATCACAAGCCTACATCCTGTCTATGCATCTCACCTTACCTGCCTGAGTAAATAAATTCTAAATCGGCCTAATCTCATGTTTTCTATGCCTGTGATATGAGTTTCTGAAATTCATTAATTTAAAAATCAAAGTTTTCCCGAGGGAAGTAAAGAGCGAAGTTGAAACTTAAAACCAACAAAAATTATTACTTCACAGCCTATCTAACATATATCAATAAAACTAGTACAAATAAACCAACTAATTATGTTTCCCTATGTATCTAGGATTATTGAAAACTAGCGCTGTACTGAAAACACAAAAGTCAAGTATAACAAACAGGAATATTGTTTGGGAGTCAAAAATGAGTATGTAGCCTGACAACAATAAACTAATCTTTAAACTTTTTTATAGTCTTACACCAGTTGTGACATCCGGTTATTTTCCTCTATACAACAGTAAATTTCAAGCTATGATACAAATTCTAATGCGAGTCCATAGTCCTAATACTATTCAAAAGGATTTTATCCCTATTTTGAACTTTTATTTTATCGTGGTGGTTGAGTATTACACTCACCGAAAACCTAAAAACTTTTCGTGAACGTGCCGCCCGGGATGCTAGAACAAAGATCATTAAAGATAATTTAAACAATAAATTAAAAAAATTAAACAATAAACAGTTAATTAATTAATAAGTTTCAGAGTCATTTCATAAATTTCAGAGTAACCAATGATGTTATCTTTAAATGATCTTCGTTCTAGCGTCCCGGGCGGCACGTTCACGAAAAGTTTTAAGGTTTTTGGTGAGTGTAATACCCAACCGCCGCATCGAATGTACATGAAGGATAGAAAGTTTTTTAGAACTCAGAGGTTTAAGAGGGGATGCAAAATTGAAAGAAAGACATTCTAATTTGCCAACGTTAAGCAAAAGACTGATTTTAGTAAAAAAATAAGAAACTTTATGAACCATCTGCGATAGTCTGAGTTTAGACCGGCTAATTAGAAGAATCTCATCAGCATAAGCAAGGTATGAAATATCAGTTAACCCAACAAAACACATAGAAGAAATATTCTCAAGAATACGAAAAATACAAAACTAAAAAATTCTTGGAGATTTAGCATAGGAAATTTTTCTTTCAAGAGGGCATAGACTAATGCTACCAATTTTCTGTATTTTTTTTTTGAGTTAATCGCTGATGGTGGAAATTATAGGAAGGACGTAGAAAGGGGCGTAATTTGATATGGGGCAGAAGGAGGCAACTGCCCCCGCTAGACCCAAGTTTGCCCCCTCCCCAAAACCTCATTTCGCCCCCAGCTGAAATTTAGTTTCTGCAAAAAAATCTTGTCAAAACTAAGACAAGTCTTCATAATTCAATCATCCAGAGAAACAGGTCATTTTTCATTAGTATATCTTTGCCTCTATGATAATATATGGCTCATTTTTCCATTTTCACTATCATTTTCACTTGATTTGGGAAATTTGGATCCAACCTTGCCCCCCCCCGCCCTCAGGATTTTGACGAAATTACGCCACTCACGTAGATATGAGCAATATCTTTTATATGAGCTATCAAAAGTCTGTCTAGATACATGCAATACCAATGGGTCCAATAACAATACGCTCACACCAATACACGTGATATAAATACGCCCGATACCGATACAGTGTGCAGCCCTTCCGCCAGGGACTGTGGAGGGTGGTATCATCACCAAAACCAAAGATATTTCACCTTTGAACTATGTTGAACAAAATGGCTATCTCGAAATTGTGATTGGATGTCTTTGGGGGGATAAGGGGACCTTTAGGGAGGGGGGCTAGTTGCCCTTCAATGTTTTTGGTCACTTAAAAAGGACACTAGAAACTTTAATTTTCGTTCGAATGAGCTACTATACATCTCTCTATGATGTTCTGGTCACCCCCTAGCCCTGCTAGAAAAAAAAAAAAAAAAAAAACAGGACACATCAGTGCTAGAACAAGGAAAAACGCATTTTCTTTGTTGTACAAGGAGGGGGACTGTAATCTCTCTGTAGAAGGTGTTTGACCATGGTGATTCCAATGGTACACTTTTCATTTTGATCTGACGCCCTTTTCGAGGGTTTTAGGCTATTTTTTCGAAATCATCATAAACTTCTTCTCGCAATAAACTTTTATTTTTAAGACGAACCAAAATAATTGTCAACATTCGTCAATCAGTGTCAGATGGGAATTTCTTTCCACTAGATAGTTTTTTCCTAAACATGATTTTTGACTTTTCATTCTGACCGTGTTAAAGAGTTTATAGTAAATTCTCCCAACGGACTAATGAGATTTACTAAGGGGACTAGGAGGGGAGTATAAGGGAAGGGCCCCTTGTAAATCTCCAGTAAAGGCGTTTGAAACATAATTATTACAATGGTACCGTTTTATACTTCGAAGCTTTTCAACTTAAGAAGTGGCACAAAAGGTGCCGTTTTTGTGCTATTTGGAACTTACAAATGGCAAAACTGATTTAAATCACGTAGATATGAGCAATAGCTTTCAAATCAGCCATTAAACATCTCTCTAAGAAGTTCTGGCAGCCCACTAGCCCCTAGCTTTTCCACTTGAGACATGGCATCAATAGTACCATTTGGCAGTTGCAGGTAGTGGAATGTATAAATAAAACGTAGATATGAGAAATAGCTTTAATCTCAGCTATTAAACATCTGTCTACGATGGTTTTCTAGCCGGCTAGCCCCACCCATTGAGAAATGGCACTTAATGTGCCATTTTTGTGCAATGTTACACTTGCAGATCGTGGAATTAATGAAAATCACGTAGATGTGAGAAACAGCTTTTGAATGAGCCATTAAGCATCTCTCTATTATGTTCTGGTAAACCCCTAGCCCTGAAAAAAAAGAAGAAAAAGTGGTTTTTCTTGTTTTTCAAGTTTGGGGACTGTAATTTCCCTGAATAAGGTTTTCGACTATGCTGATGCCAATGGTAGGCTACACCTTTCATTTTGATCTGACGCCATTTTTGAGGGGTTTCAGGCTTTTTTCGAAATGACCAAAAAATTCCTTTTCCCAATAAATTTTTATTTTTAATACGAACGAAATGATAGTTACCATTCCTGAATCAGTGTCAGATGGCAATTTTTTTCACTAGGTAGTTTTTTCTAAACGCGTTTTTTAACTTTTGGTTACTATGGGCCGTGGTTCGCTCTTTACTAGGTTGCAGCTGCCGCTGCAACCATGATAACAAGTTCAGTTCAAAATGTCTGAAATTGTCAGTCAAAATGACAATGTTTTTAATGTTTTAACATTACAAGTTGCAATTATCTTTTTATTTAAATCGTTGAAATTATATGGGCTCAGGAAAAGCGATGGTCTCAAACGAGTGGAGGGCAGGAACCAGCAAATCTTCTCTTAAGCTTTTATCGCTGATTAATTATTTATTTCCTTTGATTATCTTTGGATCAACAGAAGATATAACAATATAGATAAGCAGACACTACTTCCTGGATTTAGGAGGCATATGTGTCTGGAACGTGCCCATCCCCTTAACAGTTCTTTGTGATAAAATTAATTTTAGTTTTTGCTTTTCCCGAACGAGGTTGAATTAATTAATTATATTTATCTATATTAATTAATGTTTTTACTTTTATAACTTTAATAAATCAAATAATATTAACATTTTGATTACTAAATATCAGTATATGTATATTAAACTGACAATGCACTTTGATTTGTATTTTTTCAGAAAAGTGCAGATTTTGTTCTGGCCTTGGGAAGGCATAGGGATTTTGTGCCAAACTTGTGATAATTTCTGCTCGTTTTGACTTTGTCTCGGTTAATTATTGTAATTTCTGTTCGTTTTGGGTTTCATTTATTTATCAATGCTGATTTGTGGTAGTTTCACGCTTGGTAGATTATTCGATTTTAGTTTTGCTCATTTTTTGTTTAATGGAGTTCTTTACTTTTCTTTAAAAAACTTATTTTGTGGAAAAAGTCTTTTTAATTAATTTCTGTTCGTTTTATATTGACATAGTCTTTTCAGGGAAAAAGAAAATAATACTTTAAATCTTTTTGTTTTTTAAGACTTCATAGTTTGGCCTGCTATTTGTATGCCGTAGAAAAATTTTCAGCGATTTTTAACAGCATACACCCTTTTAAAAATCTGGACACAAATAGTACTGTTTGGCTGAACTCCTACTTCCTGGCCATGGTCGATCCCTCACTGAATATACACCAGACGTGATGCTGTCCTACCGAGGGAATCCTGTGGTCCCAGTAAAAAAGGGTGCTTGACAAGGATCAGTCACATCTCCTTGTGCCTTTAATAATTGTATAATTGAACCACAGTCTACTATCGAGACAACATGCATAGCTCGTGGCATAGACATTACAATTATAACTTACACCAATAACATTCTGAACCCCAACCGCACAGTCGCAGGTACAGAGACCACCTTCTCCACACTACAATCAAATTACAGTCGTATTGGTCTTGAATTTAACCCACAGAAGTCGGTTATTCTTTAGCTCACCTGGCATTACGACAATGCAGCGTCTGTGAGAATTAATAAAATGTCTTTAGCGCAAATGTCGATAATTTTATACTTTGGCTTAACTATTATTAAGCCTCTAGGAAACATCTACTCTCTTCTTGTCGTTAATATTCGGACTCACCTGGCAGTTACGTACATTAGTAGAATCTAAAATCCATTACAACCATTTAATTCTGCATCGACTTTATAACGCAGTGTCCCTTCCCCATTTCATGTATATAAGCCCGTTTTGGAGAATTTTTCCCGAGCCAGAGAAAAGAAAGCTCAGATCCACGTTTTTTAAGTATGCGAAGTTCTTGTTGCGGCTCCCGCCGTGGACAAAAGATTCGCGCCTTGTTAAAAATTTTAAAATTGCGGACCCAACGGTAGCTATAATTGAACAAATTAAACGGTACAACGAGAAAATCTCTTCCCACCCTTGGTACCGTTTGCTAAGGCAGTAAATCCCTGTCCATTTAATTTTATTTGCACATCTCTTATCATATTTAGTCTTTTTACCGCCTCGTATCACATTTAGACTAGTTGATTGAGTCCGTTGATAATGAATTGAAGTTATCAAGTATTTTGCTGTAGGTTAGGTTAGGAAGTTATCAATCATATTGCTTATGTTTCTTCAGTACTTGGGAGTTTAAAAAGTAAAATTTTTTACGTACCTGCAGTGCAGTGTATAATTGAGTTTTTGTTTCTCGTCTTTGTTATTTGTTCGATTATGTGTAATGTGTTGTAATTTATTTTTTGTGTGTTTTTCTTTTTTAGTGATACTCCGTCTTTTGTACCTTTTTTTGACGGGTAATAAATAAATAAATAAATAAATTTTCATAACTCCTCTAGTTGACCTGTAATGGAAAACTTGATACCATTCGCAAAAAAATCTGTTTACTTTCTTTGATAGCTTGGATACACTTACGCTTTTTGGATTTGGTTAAGTTTTAAGAGCAAAAGTAGCCCCGAACGTTTGAACATAATACCCTCATTCGTTCTTAGGATACTGCTTAGATACCTTATTGGGAATTAGCATTGTCACAGTGCATTTTAATTTAATCTTAAGTCAACATCTAGTTTTTAAACATATAAAAATTGGATTTGAGGAAGACTAAAATCTATTCTATAAATCATATACAACAACTTTCTATACAAACCTTATATGCCCTCAGGACATAACTTACAACCCTTGCACTGAGGGCTCTGAGGGGTTTATCATCCTAAAAGACCTAATTTCCAGAACTTTCAACTACGTTGAACAAAATCGATATCTCAAAATTTTAATTGGATGCGTTGGGGGAAATGGTAGGCATAAGAGGGGTGTTAGTCCCTGTCCAATCACTTTCAACTATTAAAAAGGCACTAGCCCTTTCAATTTACAATTGAATGAGCCCTTTTGAAGTTTCTACGACAACGCTTTCAATAAAAACTTTATATGCCCCCAGAGCATAACTTACAACCCTTGCCCTGAGGGCTGTGGGGGGAGGGGTTGTCATTCTTAAAGACCTAATTTCCAAAACTTTTGACTACGTTGAATAAAATGGTTGTCTAAGAATTTTGATTGGATGTGTTTTGGGAAAAGGTGGGAGAGAGAGGGGGTTATTTTCCCTCAAATCACTTTTCACTATTAAAAAGGGTACTAGTCCTTTGAATTTCAAATCGAATGAGCCCTTTTTCAAGTTTCTATGACAAAGATTTTAATAAAAACCTTATATGCCCCCAGGGTATAACTTATAATCCTTGCTCTGAGGGTTGTGGGTGAGTCTCCTCCTTAAAAATATATTTTCTATCTGGAAATCAACAACCCTGAACAAAATGGCTATCTCAAAATTATTATTGGATGTGTTTGGGGGAATGATGGGTATGGGGGGGATGCTAGTTGCCTTTCAATCGCTTTCGACTATTAAAATGGGCACTAGCCGTTTGAAATTTCAGTCAAATGAGGTTAGATTGAAGTTTAAAAGACAACCCCTTCTTTAAAATCCTCATATACCCCCAGGTCATAGCTTAAAACCCGTGCTCTGAGGGATGTGGGGGAGTGTCCTCCTCAAAAACATATTTTCTATCTGAAAATCAACTACGCTGAACAAAATGGCTAACTCAAAATTTTGATTGGATGTGTTTGGGGGAATGAAGGGCATGAGGGGGGGGGGCTAGTTGCACTAAATTCACTTCTGACTATTAAAACGGGCACCAGCGCTCCGAATTTCCGAGTAAATGAACCTTCTTTGAAGTATCTACAGCGGTGCTCTCCATAAAAACCTTCTACTACGCTGTGGCATAAATGTAAACACTTGCCCACCATACTATTGCGACTTTTATATTTCAAAAACAAACTCTTGATCTGGAAATTGGCTATCCTGAACCAAATTGCCCTCTCAAAATTTTTATTGAATGTGTTTGGGGGAATGAAGGGCATGAGGGGGGGGGGCTAGTTGCACTAAATTCACTTCTGACTATTAGAAAGGGTACTCGCCCTATGAATTTCTAATCGATTGAGTCTGTTTTGAAGTTTCTACAACAATACCTTCAATATAAATATCATATACACCCAGGGCATAACTTAAAACCCGTGCCTTGAGGGATGTGGTGGCGTGTCTTGATAAACAACAAATATTATATCTGGAAATCAACTACGCTGAACAAAAAGACTTTCTTAACATTTTTTTGGGACAGGTTTGGGGGATTGATGGACATAGGGGAGGGCGCTAGGTGCCCTCTAGTCACTTTCGACTATAAAAAAGGGTACTAGCGCTTTGAATTTCCAATCGTATAAACCTGTTTTGAAGTTTTTACGGCAACACCTTCTATAAAAACCTCATATGCCCCAGGGCATAACACAAAACCCTTGCCCTGAAAGTTGTGGGGGAGTGTCCTCCTCAAAAACATATTTTCTATCTGTAAATCAACTACGCTGAACGAAATGGCTCTCTAAAAATTTTGATTTGATGTGTTTGGGGGAATGATGACCGTGGGGGGGGGCTAGTTGCCCTCCAATAACTTTCGACTATTAAAAAGGGTACTAGCCCTTTGAATTTCCAATCGAATGAGCCTATTTTGAATTTTCTACGACAACGCCTTCTATAAAAACCTTATATGCCCCCAGGGTATAACTTAAAACCCTTGCCCTGAGGGTTATGAGGGAGTGTCCTCCTCGAAAACATATTTTCTATCTGGAAATCAAGTACGCTGAACAAAATGGCTATCTCAAAATTTTGATTGGATGTGTTTGGGGGAATGTGGGGTGGGGGAGGGGGGGGCTAGTTGCCCTCTAATCACTTTCGACTATTAGAAGAGGGTACTAGCCCTTTGAATTTCAAATTGAATGATCCTGTATTGAAGTTTTTACGACAACAACTTCTCTAAAAACTTATATAACCCAAGGGTATAACGTAAAACCCTTGCCCTGAGGGTTGTAGGGACGTGTCCTCCTCAAAAACATATTTTCTATCTGGAAATCAACTACGCTGAACAAAATGGCTATCTCAAAATTTTGATTGGAGGTGTTTGGGGGATTGATGGGCGCGGGGGGGGGGGGCTAGTTGCTATCAAATCAATTTTGAATTTTACAAATGGTACGATCCCTTTGAATTTCCAATCGAATGAACCTGTTTGAAGTTTCTACAACAACGCCTTCTATAAAAACCCTACATGCCCCCTGGGCTTCCGTTAAAACACTTGCCCTGAGGGTTCTGGGGGAGTCTCCTTCTCAAAAAGATATTTTCTATCTGGAAATCAACTGCGCTGAATAAAATGGCTGTCTCAAAATTTTGATTGGATGTGTTTGGGGGAATGATGGGCGTGGGGGGGGGGGGCAATAGTTGCCCTCCAATAACTTTCGACTATTAAGAAGTGCACTTGCCCTTTGAATTTCCAATTGAATGAGACTTTTTGAAGTTTCTACGACAGCGCCTTCTATAAAAACCTTATATGCCCCCAGGGCATAACTTAAAACCCCTGCCCTGAGGGTTTTGGGGTTAGTGTCCTCCACAAATAGATATTTTCTATCTGGAAATCAACTACGCTGAACAAAATTGCTGTCTCAAAATTTTGATTGGATGTACTTGGTGGAATGATGGGCATGGGGGGGGGGGAATAGTTGTCTTCCAATCACTTTTGACTTCTAAAAAAGGCACTAACCCTTTGAATTCTCAATCAAATGAGTCTTTTTTGAAATTTCTTCGACAACGCCTTCTATAAAAACCTTATATGCCCCCAGGGCATAACTTAAAACCCTTGCCCCGTGGGTTGTGGGGGAGTGTCCTCCTCAAAAAGATATTTTCTATCTGGAAATCAACTACGCTGAACAACATGGCTATCTCAAAATTTTGATTGGATGTGGTTTTGGGAATGATGGGCATGGGGGGGCTAGTTGCCCTCCAATCACTTTCGACTATAAAAAGGGCACTAGCCACTACAATTTCCAATTGAATGAGCCCTTTTCGAACTTTCTGCGACAAATCCTTCGATATGAAGTGCCCGGGTATGGAGAAAAAAAAAACAAAAAACAACACATTCTGCCCACATCGTTCTTTACTTAGGCAGCGCTAGTGCGCTGCCTATGATGCTGGAACTTCAACAGCATGAATTCGGTTGAAACTCATCTTTTATAATATAATGTAAGAGATTTGCCATTTTTCAATATCATGCCTGTGACCTCACAAGTTTTTTATGTGCTTTTCCACAAAATTAATGCGCTGTCTGAATTGCCCTTTTCTGCAAATCACAGCATATGCGAACTAAAGGTATGGAAGATTTGTTGTTGTTGAGTTTTTACTTTTTCTGAATCATAATATAGCTAGTGTGTACAACACAGGTGGGTTAAGAATGTGTAGAAAGGTAACTATCGTGCCCTTTTTGCAAAAGTGGGCTTTCTTCTCGGTTCAGTGTTAAGAAAAATAGAAAAAAAAAACAAACAAATAAATAAAGCAATTCCAATTGCTAATTTCATTGAAACGCTTAATTGTGTTTAGTTGGATAACGCTAGATGGCGTAGTCTGCTAAAACTGAATTTCTCGTTTTTGCTTGTCATCACCCTCCCTATTCAAAAATTCAGGTTGGCCCTGATTCAATTTTTGCCACTGCGTCCTTGAAGTACCTTGGACTCGCATTCAGAACCTCGATTCGAGCAGCAAGGTCACTAACAATAAATGTGTTGAGAGAGATGTTGAGAAAGTCCTATGGACGTTTTTCTAGAGTTAAAGGTTAATTTGACAAAAAATACTTGGTCGGCTTTGTAACTCGTTTTTTGCTCCCCATGTATTTTTTCTGGTGCCATTATGGAAGTTTTTTACCACGTCAGGACGTCAGCAAATTCGATGTGTCTTTTTCAAATTTTGTAAGTATTTTCTGTGTGTTCCTATTTGGTCTCGTAACAGTTACATCTCCAAATGTTATGGAGTTGTTGAGATATGTGAAAAGATGGATGTTTTAGGATGCAGATTCAGACAGCAATTTGAGTCAGTCGTAGATTTTCCGTTGGGGTGTATTAATCGTTTGTGCGTCATTGTTAGTGTATTTTTCATTGTTTGTGATGATAAGTGTTTTTACTATGTGCTTCTCTAAGTGCATTTTTGTATATATTGAGGGTTCAAATAAATTATTATGATTATTATAGTCTGTTTCATAATTTTAGCTACATATGTCATACTTAATTTTAATTATTTTCTTTTGCATGGCAGGAAAATATTGACGGAGAGCATGAATATAATCTTGAAGATGTTACTGCGGATGGACATGAACGAGCAGAGTCATCTCACTTTGAGTTGCTCAGAGTTTTAGGACAGGGATCTTTTGGCAAGGTAATTCAACCTGAATATGATGTTGATATCCGAACAGGATAATAATTTGTGTTTGATGGGATTGGGATTATTGGGTTACTGTTTGTCGATCTTGGGATTGGGGGAGGGCAAGGAGGAATCTGGGGGGTTGGGGGATTATTTTCCCAGGCGCAGGTATACTGCAAGCAGAGGGTTATTTTAAAAATAAAATACTGTGGAAATTTGCTGAGAAAGATCTTTTTTCTGTCAAAACGAGTTTATTTGATAACAAAGATTTGTTTCGGAGTTGGGCATTATCAAAAAGGTTTGTTCCCGAAAACTTAAGAATTATATTATATGAGTTAACCAAGTTACCAAGGAAGATATATTGAGTGTTTCATTTCTATTGATATAATTCACCGATCTGGAAATGCTGGGAGATTCCACACCATTTGAATATGCTTATTTTTGTTTTATATTGTCTATTGAATATGTTTATCTTTGTAATTTTCTTATTTTTCTTTTTTACTCTGCTGTGTCTGTGTCTATTATGGGCAACAAATAAAAAATAATAATAATAATGTTAAAAACTGTACTTTTAGACATACCCACCTATACTTTTAGCCAAGCTGATTATAATCCACTGTTAGCCATGCCCACCTTTCACCTAATTTGAAAGGGGAGGGTCTTTTTTGAGAGGGGGAAGGTCTTCTTTTCTTCTTTGTTTTTGGAGGAGGGTTTTTTTGGAGGGGGGGGGCACAGGCTTTTTTGTGCTTTCAATATAATAGACTGAGAATCTTTGCATACGTATGTATGTATCGGATTAACGATACTTCTTCACTACTAAGGTTTTTGTGTCGGCTCTACAGTGTGTTGCTGCAGTTGAATTATAACTCTGGGCTCCAATTTACCAAGCTGAGATCAAACCCGCTGCGCCAAAACATGAAAAATCTTTTTATGTTTTCGAATCAAAGAAATGGTATTTGCCTAACTTTCCGCTAAAAAGTTTTAAGTGTGGTAGGACTAACTGCTTGAGCTTTGTTTTTTCTTTACACCAAGACATGACTCTCGGCTCGTTACTGAGTAAGGCCTACGCTTTTTTCGCCCCAATTCAGAACTGCGCTCGTTGTAATTATGTTTTGTTTTGCATCGAGTCTATAGCTTTGGCTTAGCCTGTTGATATATTCGCGAAGAAAGGACCATTTGCATAATAAGAAGCCCTTGCCGCTAGGACTGTGTGAATTATGTTTTTGTTGGAGGCACATTTTTTGGACCTTTCAACCCTTTTAGGTGAAATGATGGCCTCTAAATTTTGAGCCATTCACATGGAGAGGGGATAAAGTGTCATTGGAGGTTTGGTTGCCCTTGGTACCTTTTGACCGTGGAAAAGGTTCTAGTATTGTCCAAATACTATTGTATATACTCGTTATTTATTTATTTATTCATCTATGTTATATTCTTAACCGAAAATTGAATTTTATTTAGATTCTAGGTTTTCAGAGGACGGCCAAATTGACGCCCTTAATTTGAATGTTTACCACTATATCACCTGTTTCGTTAGTTTTTGAGAATTTTTTTATATTTGATATATATATTGATATTAAGCTGAAGGCTCATCAGCTCAAGATTTTATTTCAGGTTAGGTTAGGTTGAATGAGCTCTTCCCCGTGTTTCTATTCCATTTATTATATGCAAAGTTTCTAGGGGAAAATAAATTATACATGGATGACGCATTGCTCTTCACTAAGTCAATTCAACCATGTTGACTTTGATTTTGACAAACACTTCATGTTAAAAGTTTAAAAACCGGTTGGAAGAGTTTTACAAAATGATGTCTCTAAACTGCTGGCAAGAGGGGAGTCATGCATAAAGCTTAGAAACAGAATATTTGCGTAAAGCCTTGTAAATTCATGAGGAGTCTCCATGAAACAATTCCTAGGACTTTAATTTCCGTGGTGAATAGAATGAAGTGTAAAATAATTAACTACAGAGAACTTAAAGTTGTCTGCTTGCTGCTTTTTCTGTTTGTAATATTCTGTTTGTAACAGATTGCCAGAAACTGTCCTTTTCGAGCAACCAAACGGAAAGCAGGCTGTCCCCGAATGGAGTGGAAGAGGTTGTAAGAGAAAATTTTAAGGAAATTGGAACTTCTTGGGAGAGTATAAAGAAGGAAGCTTTGAATAGATTGGGATGGAAGAGGAGCGTGCGCAGCTGTTTAGGCCTTAGGTGGCTTGGTGCGGCAGTTGTTAGTAGTAGTAGTAGTTCTCAGATTACCCGCAATGGTTGCAAAAAATGTATATATATATACATATATATATATATATATATATATATATATATATATATATATATATATATATATATATATATATATATATATATATATATATATATATATATATATATATATATATATATATATATATATATATATATATATATATATATATATATATATATATATATATATATATATATATATATATATATATATGCATATATATTCAGTTGAAAAAACTTTTTTTTTATTTAACTTCTGATCGTTTTTCGAGTAATACCGGTAAATCGAGAAGAATTACCTCCCTCACGGGAGTGTTTTTCGTGGAAAGTTCCTCCCACGTAAATTACCATCCTTCTCCCGTAAAATTCCCTCTGGACAGTTCCATCCTTGCTGTAAAATGTCATACGTAAACAATGTGTAAATTTTGTAACTTACAGCCCTTTTCTCAGGGAATGTGGAAGGTCATTTTACCCTCAAAGGCATAATTATTGAACCTTTCAACTATGCAGAACCAAATAGATATCTCATAATTTTGATCGGGCGACTTCTGAGAAAAAAGGGGTGTCAGAGGGGGACTAGTTGTCCTCCAATCTTTTTGGTCCCTTAATAAGGGCACTAGAACTCTTGGTTCCGATCAAGTGAAATCTCTTTATCTTCTAGGATCAATACGATTAATACGAGGAAAAACATAAAAAAAAAACAACAACAAATAAACACCCATCAGTGTGTTCAGTCTGGCAAAAAATGCAAAATATCATATTTACGTATAGAAGCTTGAAAGTTCTTCGGTAGGGTTCTCTAATATGTTGAGTCTGATGGTGTGATTTTCATTAAGACCACTTGGTGTTTTGGGGGTGTTTCTCCCCTCTTTCCAAAATTTTCTCGGGCTTGTAACTTTTGATTGTTTGTTGTTTTAGACTCGAAACAACTGTTTCAGCAAATTTTCTAAGGCTTGTAACTTTTGGTGTATCTATTGTTATCAAGACTTTGTTACTTATAGTTTTGGTTACTATTGAGTCGCTATGCTCTCCATGCTATTATGCTTGCTTCATCGTTTTAATTCTGTTAATGATGATGATGCAAAATAATGAGAAGACTTATGGTTTGGATTAATTAAAGAAATGTTTTAAAGAAAAAAAATCTCTAAAAAAAGTAAAGAGCCATATTAAAATTTTAATAGGACCAAGAACAAAGACATTTAATATTAAATCAGACCTGATTAATTCAAACTTAAAAAAAACCCAGAATTTTCAACAAATAAGAGTAGTCCCGGTCAAGGTTTTAAATAAGTGCAATAAGAGCAACAAGGTTTTTAAATAACACCCCAAGGGGGGGGGGGTTACGATTAAAGTTACACCATGGAATTCAGCATGCTAGAAAGCCCTATTGCAGAAGCTTCAAACCCTATCTACAAAAATGTGAAATATTACGTTTTGTCCGCAAAGAATGATCACAGAGCCGAGTTGAAATTTTTTTTCAGGGTGGTCGTAACGAATCAATGGACCACCCTACCACCTACCATCTACCACCCTTTAAAAGGCTTGAGCAATCATTTGCCGGTTTCATACGAACAATATGTATTTTGATCCGTGTGACTTTATTTGTCAAAACATCAACAGCAAAAAAAAGAAAGAAAATCATGATAATGATCAAGATGAAAATGTTAAAAGTAAAATGTTAAACAATAAAGTTAAAACGCTATAAGTTGAAATGTTAAAAAGTAAAAAAAAAAAATTCTTAGAGTAAATGCATCTGTGACGATCAATTTAATTTTACTATTTTAAAGCCTATTTCTTTGTGTCAAACTTTTCGTTTTATTTATTTCATTCAATGATGATGCCCATCATTGATGCCTCATTAAAGTTTTTAAAATGAATATTTTTAATTTTTGAAACAATCTGTTTAGTTTGTCCGGCAGCATTTTAAATTGATCAATATTTTACTAAATAATGGACTGAAATCAGTGAAAAATCGAGCAAAACTACTGCTTCGAATATGGGTAGTTTGGGGCTGGCCTTTTCGAGGCCAAGTGTTTGAAATTAAGCGTAAAACTTAAATCGAGTTCAAACGTTACCTCTGAAGTGTCAGTTATAGAGGATCGGAATTTCCAAAATGTGTTTTCTTCCGGGCTTAAGCACTAACGTGCAATTTTTAGTTCTATAAACTCTGCAGTTCATTCTCATTTTTATAGCCTTGTTTCTAAACTCTTGCCTCGGCAGATAATGCAGGGTTATGTTTTTATCGTGTCCTACAGTCCTGTTAAAAATGGTCTAGATAGGCTGAAGTCCAAGTCGATTGAATTAGATGGTGTTAGTGTTTTTCACCTTTGTGCTTACTGTGCGTTTCTTGTATCTCACTTGCAGCTTCTTTTCCAAAAGCCTTTTTCTTCTTCTTTACCTACCAAATTCATTTCTATGTGGGACTCTTGCGTCTATTCCTAAGCTCGGGAAAACCCCTCTTGAGTGCAGATCTGATTACCCTATTACAGTTCTTAAATGAGAACAAGTTTCTTCAATTGAAAGTAAGGAGCAACATTAAAACTTAAAAGCGAACAGAAATTACTGCGTATATAAAGGGGGATGCCCCCTCCTCAACACCTCGCTCTTTACGCTAAAGTTTTTTAGTACTTTAAAAAATACGTCTTATTTTTCTAATTAAACTGCCCTTGTTTTTAAGGATTCACTATTAAAGAATTGGGACAAAATTCAAACTTTAGCGTAAAGAGTGAGGTATTGAGGAGGGGGCAGCCCCCTTTATATACGTAATAATCTCTGTTCGTTTTAAGTTTTAATGTTGCTCCTTACTTTCAGTTGAAAAAACTTGTTTCTTAATTCAATTTCTGATCGTTCTTTAAATAATTCCAGAACATCTGGCCCCACCTCCACGGAGAAACCCCCTCCCCACGGAAATCCTCTAGACAATTCAATCCCGGTGAAAGTTTGCCCCGGACAATTACTCTCAACCACTCTGCACGTAAAAGTGAGACGGGAAAGAGAAAGCAAGGCATAAAAAGAATTTTCTATAAGAATTCTGGCAAATTTCACCAATGTATAATTTCCTCTGACAAGTTCACTTCCTGGGAACTTCCCTCCCCATAGATTTTCCCGTGGAAAAAAAACCCAGGAGAAAATTTGTTCCCCGCACCCGAAAATGTATGCCTACATCCCAATAACAAATACTATGCGCGAACAGTGGGCAAATTTTATAACTTATAGACCTTTCCCCTGGGGCTATGGGGGGTCATGTTATAACCAAAGGCATAGTTATTGGACCTTTCAACTATGATGAACAAAATGGCTATCTCAAAATTTTGATCTGACGATTTTGGGGAAAAAGGAGCGGGGGAGGGGGCCTAGTTGCCCTCCAGTATTTTTGTTCGTTTAAAAACGGCACTAGAGTTTCTAATTTCCGTTTAAATGAGCCCTCTCCCAATATTCTAGGACCTCTGGGTCGGTATGATCACCCCTGAAAAAAAACAACAAACAAATAAACACGCATCCGTGATCTTTCTTCTGGCAAAAAATACAAATTCACATTTTTGAAGATAGGAGCTCGAAACCTACACAGTAGAGTTCTCTGATTCGCTGAATTTGACGGTGTGATTTTCATTGAGATCAGTTAACTTTTAGGAGCTGTTTCCCCCTTTTTTCAAATATCAGGAAAATTTTTTCAGGTTCGTAACCTTTGATGAGTAAGACTAAGCTTAATGAAACTTATGTATTCGAAATTAGATAAAAAACCAGTTCTTTCGATATATCTATTGGTATAAAAATTCCGCTTTTTAGAGTTTCGGTTACTATTGAGCCGAGTCGCTCCTTACTTATAGTTCGTTACCTCGAACTGTTTGAGATGGAACCTTGGCAAAATTTTGAATAGGTTTTACTTCCGTCGATAACACAGTGCACTGAAAAAGGTTCTAATCAATTCAGTTTTTAATCTCGTGTTTGATATCAACAAGCCTACCATGTCCTGATTTCGTTGCTGTTTGATCCACAGTCTCGTGGGATTTTACGTGTTGGACTTATCCAAAGCATTTGATAGTATTTGCCATGCCCAAGTATGGCACACGTTGACTGTTTTTGGCATTAACCTTTCAGTAGTTTAAGTATTCCATTTTGGGATAGAAATTTGTGTCTTAAGTTAAAGTAAAGCTCGGGGTTTTCAGAGAATATCCCTGTCAGATCTGGTATTCGTGAGGGTGGAATGTTACCACTTTTTCTGTTCAATGCTTTTATGCACAATTTGCTCAGGAAAATTGAGCCTACGTGTCCTTTTGTTTCTTCTGACGCATCGTATATTGCCTATGCCGATGATCTTTCAGTTATAAGCCGTACTTAGAATCAGATTAGCGTCCTCTATTAAACTGATTTCTCAGATGTCTCTGTGCATCGGTCTTTCATTGAATATAGAGAAGTGTGAATATTTGGTTTTCATATATAATTCTGTATCATATGTTTCATATATAAATTTGAATTGTAGCCTTTTTTCTATTCGTTTTGTTTCACGGATATGGTGGCTAGCAATCCATGCTTGTACAAGTATATCAGCCTTGCATACTCAGCTTCTTAGTGGTGTCAAAGATAAGCAAAGTCAGCTACGCTAAGATAGTTTTAAACCGCGGTCGATACTCTTAGTAGGCTTTTGCTAAAATATATTCAAGTTTTTCTGATCATCCTGTTTTGTTTTTTTGTGGGTGTTTACACACTTAAAAAAAAGTGTGCGAGAGGTTCTCATACTTTATTTTAGATATTAATTAAGAAAACTTTTTCCACAGAACAAGTTTTTCAAAAAAAAGTAAAGAACTCCATTAAACCAAAAATGAAAAAATATAGAACCAAATAATCTACCAAGCAACAAGCATACACTTTACTGAAAAAAATTTCAAATGAATGTGCAGTGTTAGTTTAATATACATATGCTGATATTTATTCATTAAAATCATAATTAATTTTTGATTTCTTAAATTTATAAAAGTGAAAACATTGAAAAAAAAATTTTTTCAGTAAAGTAGAGACATAGACATAGACATTTTTACTTTATCAAAAAAAAAAAAACATTCAACAAACATCAGAAATAAATAAACAACCACGTTAAGATTAAAAAAAAATCCTGTTGGTGGCTGTATCTTCTAACCGCCCTTTAATAAAAAATAAATAAAAATAATAATAATTACTAATAAATTCTTATTTTTTCAAAAAAAAGTCAAGAAAACAATTTACATTGTCAAACTCTAACCATCCTCCCCTTCCATCTTCCTCCCCCTTCCTCCCCCAATCTCCAAAAATTATCCTCCTTTTTCAACAAAACAATTCTTTAGCTTTTTCTTAAATGAAACTAAGTTATCGGCCGCTCTAATACTATCCGGGAGACCATTCCATACCGAAACACCTATGTCCCGTAAAGCGAAACTTAACCTTGTTGAATGTCGGATCCCACTGACCAAATGGTCAACATTTCGTGTAGAATATTCATGGTAGAGAGAATTGCGGGAAAATACATTCCAAAAGTACTCAGGAGATAACATATTCAGACACTAATAGACAAACACTGATACCCACAGTTTATAGAATTAGCAGTATAATCAGTCCCTATCTCACCTATTATAAAACCTCGGACCGAGGTGCAAGTGTTCCAGAGAACGCTTTTGTGTATATAAACATAAGCGACATCAGATATTTTCACTGATAGTCAAGTCAAATTTCTCTTGGACGCAAGACTTACATTTATAATAGAAATAATTGGACATAAGTGGAAACCCGCTATTATGAATAATGCACTTTGTAACCCTCTTGGACGCGAAACTTACAGTTATAATAGAAATAAGTGGAAACCCGCTATTACGAATAATGCACTTTGTAACCCTTTCTCATTAATTGACAGAAACAGACTAACCCGCTAATGCAGAAATAAGTGGGAGGAGCTCTTTGTTCACACTGAGAATGAACGCCAGAAATGATCTGTGATAAAATTACTGGATAGTTCTATAAACTGTGC